>NC_043980.1:11564053-11664053 GCF_902150065.1 Myripristis murdjan
AGTGCATGTCACATTGTACATGATGAAAGTCCTAAAACTTTGATTAAAATACGTGTCAGACTAAAGTCAGTCACCAGAATAAAATATAGCCATTTTAGTTTCTGCAAACCAAGAAATACGTTGATGTGTCAACATTTCTGGACCAAAAATACATTGCATATCAACGTGTAGACTTACAGCCACTGTGGTAGAGCCTGTGTCAGCGTCATGTGACTGTTAAGATTCGCACATGCACAATTGCTAATTAACACTAGTTCATTAGCTACTTCGGCCACTTTCATTTGCTTTGTTAGCTTCATTAGCCACCAAAACATCTTGGTTAAGGTTAAGGTCATGGTTAACCTTACAAAACTTTGGCTTATGTTTGTTAATAATAAAAACAAACACGGCTCTTGCTTTGGACTCGACTCCCGGTCTGCAAGTCCTGTTGATTGTGCCATCCACCAGCCGACCTGCCTCTTTTTTGCTCACTTTATACAAATCAGGAAACCTGGAAAAGCGGCATTTTAACCTATCTTTGGTTTGCAGAAACATAAAATGCCACCATCTTTTCCTGTCGATCAGGCTGCAGACTGTGCGTTTGAGCCGGCAGGGGAATCAGGACGATAAAGCAGAAAAACGCGAGGCTCGGATGCGAGAACCAACGGGATCTGGCTGCAGACGTTCACATTCAGTGAAACCTCCACCTACGTTTTGTCATCTTTCTTCTGCAAGAAAACACGCAGTCTCCAGGGGCCTTTAAATGCATTTACACATAATGAGTATTACCTTGGTATGACAAGATGTATAAGGATTGGGATTTTGAAAGGAAAAAAAACTGATGAATATTTCCCTTGTGATGATCATTGCTGGGAGGTATAGCTTACCAGTGTTTCACTTCGTACCTTCATTATTTTTAAATTTGACATTTGCATCATATGTTAGTGGAAAAACACAATCTTACCTGATAAAAATATATTTTGGCTAAAATTTTGCATTTATTTTGGATAACTGGTGACCCAAAGGTGTTCTTTGTAGTGCAGCTTGACATGACTCACTTTTTCCTCCAGAATTGTATTTTTTGCTTCTTTTCAGGGTGGAAAAGCCCCTGAAACAGCGTAACCCACCAAGGGACAGTAAAAGGCTTAGGGTGAGGCAGCTTTCATCGCAGGTTTTAGAGACTGTTGAGTAAAACCCTCCCACACTACACTGATTTCCCTGGTCAGACATATGCCATAAAAAATAATAAAAATGACACCATTGACTAGCTGTCAGGAAGGAACTCCCACCATATCTGTGGTCAACATAAAAGGCCAGTATCTATGAACCGATACATCAATTGAAACCTAATCTAAACAAGCAGAACTTATAGCATATATGAGCAGCAGTTTGACACAAGATCAATCGAGAAGTTGTGGGTTTGATTCCCATTACACAGAAAAGTGGGAGACATGCAGGATTGGAAAAAGAGAGAAAAAAAATATAACTAAGGATGAAGAGTCTCTCCTTACCAACACAAGAGTACATTTTCTTCCTTTCTTTTTTTTTTAATCTACAACCTCTCTCCTCTCCTCCATTCATTCTTCCTACCTGCCTTCCTTGGGGTCTCAGAGGCAATTGAAGCACAACACCCAAACACACACACACACACACACACTCACACACACAAGGAACATGCCAATTGGAGCGAAACATAATCTTCTCCCCAAGATGTAATCATCCATACGCCACTTCAACCTCAATCCACTGCGCACGCACACACACTCACACCAAATACATAATGACCCCAACTGCAATTATCCACAGACTTATCGACCCTCTTTTACTGAAACCCCATTGATCTATTCCCTGAGATTGCCTCTGTGTGTGAGTGTGTGTGTGACAGAGATAAAAAAGGAGAGACGCAGTAACCATCCTCACTACCTGCTGTGTATCACGGACTGTCAACATCGAAGACATCCTTATACCTTAATCACTCCTCCCTCTATCTGTATGTGTGTTTAAGTGTGCTGCCTTCATGAATCATAGCCTACTGTAAATATATTCCTCTCTCCCTCTCTATCTCTCTCTCAATTACAAGTCATGGCCCATTGCTCCCATGGGCGATAGGACATGTGTGGTTGCCATGAGCATTTTTCAACAAGGACCATTCAATCGTCCTCTAATCACATCACATACCTGCACTCGCACTGCTGACGCATGCGCATCCATGACGACTAACACATATGCACATGTAGACGCGCACACATGAACACACACAACTCTTCATTCAGGTCGGGAACCATACAGATGGCATGCTCATTTGTCAGTAGGGCCCGAAGGCTATGTAATCAGCTGTGGGTGTGTGTGTGGGTGTGAATGGGGTTTGATTAGGATTCAGAGGCCTCATAGGCTAAAAGGCTCTTAATCAATATGCAGTATAGGACACTTAAACCGCGAATCAAGCTTGACGTATGGCTTCCAGTGCTGCTCAAACGTAAAGATCAAACGGATGAAATAAAATGACGATTAATGATTTTAAGTCCAAGTGTAGCAGCCGTGTGGCATGTAGCATGATACACTCAGTGGCCACTTTATCAGGTCCATTTTTATCTTTTCATGAAAGTTTACAATGTTCAGTTTTTGTTGACATTGTGTAGAATGTGTAAATTTAATTCTGTGTTTATTACTGCGATTGTAGTTTACATAGGTCTTGTACTGGATTACATATTGAGAGGTGTTTCTAATTTTTTGTCCTCCCTGTTTATATACAATGAGGGGGACAGAATAGTAGAAACACCTCTCAATAAAATGCTGTCCAGTACAATAGCAGCACTAACTATGAGCTCAATGCCAAACATAGAAGTGAATGAACACCTCTATTACTGTGAAACAGAGAAAACCTGAACATTATAGGCGTCATAAAAGCAAACTTTATGGCAGAACAGTTGTATTGGATTGTATTAGCTTGTGCCAGTGGACCTAATAAAGTAACCACTTAGTGTATAAATGTAGGGAAGCACAATGTGACTGTGTACCTGGCTTAATCCAGTCTGTGATGGGTCGTGGCCACCCTCATGACACACCTGCTATTCTCTTCTCGCTTCATTTTCCCTTTAAGACACCAAGGCTTTTACATAAACAAATATCCTTCCTCAAAACTGTCATGCGGATGCTGCTACCCAGCCATTGTCCCTGGTTTTTGCTCAAACAGCAGAAACAAGCATAGATGCCATAATAGCCAAAATGTGTGGTGACCGAACGTCCTGGTTTGTGCAGGACTGTCCTGCAAGTTGATCTGCTGCGCAGCGTCCGGACAGAAACATCCTGCATTTGGAGAAAGTGTAGATTGAAAATCAAAATCTATAAATGCCTATACATTTGGCACTGATTCCCATTCATGCAGTCAATGCAACAGTCACCGTTAGAGGGGGAGAATGGGTTACTGTGGTTAAAGAGAAGCGCTGTCTTCCATCTTGCATGATTTGAACATAGAAATCCTGGCTTGGTTGCAAAACAGTGACAAATTGTTCCAAATGACGGGAAAAGATGACAATGGAAGAGAGCACCAGCCAGGCAAACAAACAAACAAACAAACAAATAAACAAAAACTTGTACCTACAACAATGAATGAGAGTCCAAGTTCAGTTTGATAAAATATGTTGCCAGCAACCCTAAGAAGGCAGTGTGTTGCATAACAAAATGACAGTTTCCTGTAATGGAGAGGGCAATGTAAGGCGACATAATTTAGAATCAAGCATACTTTGTTTATGCTTGATTGTTTAGGCTGTTTAGGCCAAGTAAACCTGTTAAGATGCTTTGTTACATTGTGCTTATGAAAAAAACAAATTATTTGTTCCTCTCCTCTGTGAGCTGAGTTTAATTTAATGTAAACAAACTTTACATTACCTTGTTGCACCTTTTCTCCTTTCTTTAAACAAGTATTGTCTAAGGTTATTAAATGAAACGAAATGCGGCTGAATAAGGTTAAAAAATGTTACCCTGACTGCGTTATTGGCGGCGAGCCTATAGCACATCTGATTTATGATTGCAACCTAATGAACAACAAACACAAGTGGATATACTGCCAATCAAGACAGGTGCAAGTACTCAGGCTAACAAGGTAATGGGAAAGGAGCAGGTTACGTGTAAAAGAAGGAAACGACATTTTATCACGGTGCAGCTTGTGAGCCCAATTTGCTGCCAAGAGTGGAAAGTTTCAGCGAGGTTGACATTGTGGTGAATGAGTTTGCTCCCCCTCCATTTATGCCTTAGTTTAACAGGTTATTACCCCAGCCAGCTGTTGGAATTACTGGTAATTTGTTACCAGCTGACACTTCATATATTAGTTTATGTAAATTTATTTATTTCATTAACATTTCGCCATTAACGTTAGCTGGTGCTGGGCTTTATGTTGGACTATATGCTGTTTTGCCACCAATAAAAAGGACAACTAACATGCATGTAGTGATTTATAGCGGGGGTTTCAATGCCCATCCCATTGACTTCACTATTCCGTGACACCAATGTAAAATCTGACATGCTGTCACTCTCATGTGATGTGCTTGCGTTCTTTGGAAAGGGAAAACAGAACAGCACCCGGTGGTCAAAGGAAGAAACACAAGGATGAGAGAGAGACAGAAGCACAGAGAGACAGGAGAGAGGGATAAAGACAGGAGGGCAGACAGACAGGTGCTGCTGTGACAGGTAGGGTGTAAAACACAGTGTAAGAGCTGCTGCCTTCTTTAGTAGTGGTCTCATTTGCTTACAGAACTTATACTAGTATGACAAAATTAATGTGGTGGTAATTAAATGCTGTGAAAATGGAACACAGGGCACCTTGTATGATGATATGAATTACCACAGGGAATTAATATAAATATAGTATCAACACAGAGGTCAGAGTTCTAGCCCAGTTTTAGAGCGGCACCACTTCAGCTGGTTGGGATTCGGTGTCTTGCTCAAGGACACTTGAGCAGAGTGCATTGCTTGCGAACACAGGGACTTGAGCATGGATCAGCTGAAGTACGGCGCCTCTAATCACTGGGCCACCCTGCCTCTTCTTACAGCTACAGGGACACTAAATCCCATGTGCTCCTAAAGATCTAATTTAACTTCATTCAGGTTTAATTAAATGTGCTTAAAATAATGATTTCCTCCTCAATTTGAGTCTTATCCATCAGCCTTTTGTGTTTCAGGACCCCCTTGTGTGATCCAACAGGGCTTTTTTTTCTGTCTATGACATTTCCAAGCAATTAAAAATTTGGTGTACCTTGGAATTTTACAGCTTACATATGCGTCACTGCGGCTGCCGGCACATCAAAAAGGTTGAGAGCGGCTGTGAATAGAGTGAGTGTGAATAGCGAGGTCTTTGAGCCAAATGAAAAAGCTAGATTAAAATGACTGCTCCTATTGCATATAATGAAAGGTGGAGAAACCTTTGAAAGGAGGGACTCATAAAAAATTGTCATCCTGAGCTAGGGGGTGAAGAATGACCTGATGGAAAGATAAGATTCTCAGTCGCAGAGTTGCTCACATAACAGCAGGGAAAGGCATGATAAGGTCATGAAGAGGGCAGTGGTCGAGGGCATCAGTAGCCACATGAATAGACCAGGTTTGGATTAAATCATACTGTGTGTTAAGTACAGTGATCAGATGAAAATGGAGGCATAGTGAAAGCTTGTAAGGAAAAGGAGTGAGTTGAGAGGATGTTAACAGAAGAAGGGATACTTTTTCTGGCAGTGGAAGAGTTAAACAATAATCAAAAAGGGGCTAAAATGTGAAAATATGTCAGGACAGAGAGAGTCTGCGGTTTTTGGAATCACTGTCATTGGGAAATGCAATGAAAAAACAAGCAACTCCTCAACCAAGGGTTTAATACATAATCGATGATTAGCATTTGCTAAGAGCTGATGAAAAAGATGAAATCATAGCTGGATGGATGGATATTTGGAAGTATGCCTGGATTGATCCAAGAGAGCCAAATGTGGTGGGAGGCCGGCATCACAGCCACAACATGACACCACCCCTGTGAAGTCCTCACATCCCTTCCTGTCAAATCCAGGGACTCAGCCCAGCTCCTTGTTCAGGCTTTAGCCATCTCTTGTCTGGACTAATGCAAGTCCCTCCTGGCTGGGTTCCCAAAGCAATCACTTCAGCCCCAATAACTCATCTGGAGTGCTGCAGCCCACCTTGCTTCAGAGCCGCCCAAGTCCTCCCACCTTTACTGCATTTCCTCTGTGACTGGAAACATCAGATCCAAAACCCTGGTAATGGCACACAAGGCTCAGGGCTCGTCATCCACCCTTACTCCTTTCCTTCCTCGTTTATCCTCCAATCGCTCCAGTGGAAGAAGACTGCGGTTGCACTGGGCTGCTCACGGGTGTAAATGTTTCTTTTTCTCAAAACGGGCTATTGCTAAAAAAGAACACGTGTGATCAGGTGCATTTCTCTAAGGGAATTTAGGTTACAAAAGTGTTTTCTGCTTCATTTTATCTGTTTGCAGTTTCTTCTCAATGCTATTGTTCCGTGTAGTTTCTAGTAGCTGAAATGAAATGAAAATAAACTCAAAAAAAATGCTGTGCATATGCCATGGACAACACCAACAACTTCCCTCTTCCTGATAATGCTGAGTATGTACAGCAGTGAGCCTATAGCCATTAGGACACTGAAACTCAGAAAAAAGATGAAAAAAAAAACAAAAAACAAAACAAAACAAACACATCGCATCGCATTCCTTAAAACAAAGATCTGAGCTTGAACCTTCAAGTTGTCTTTGAGTAGCCATATAGAGGCAGCTAATGATATAGCTTTCCCGAGAAAAAGTGCCTTTCAGTCCTTGAAAATAAATAAATAAAAAGTAAATGAATAAATAAATAAATAAAAGGTATCTGGGGAGTTTTGAAAAGGTGGGCCCAAAGTGAAACGACATGAACTTAAAAGTCACCTTTGAAAATATTTACAAAAGAAGTGAAGTGCATAATGTGAAAAGTTGTGTGTGTGTGTGTGTGTGTGTGTGTGCAGTATCTTGACATCTCGCTGTGTCAGGGGCCTCTGCTCTGATCCCTCCTCCTCTCTCCTCCTCCAAGGGAATGAAGGAAGGATCACTCCCTCTTCAAAGTCTCTCTTTCATCTCTACCACATCACACCATCCTCTGGGGGGAGGCGGGAGCGTGTGTGTGTGTGTGTGTGTATGTGTGTGTGGGGGGGGGGGGCAGCCGTGGAGGACAGGACTGACTTTTAACACCTCTGTCTCCTCCTCCTTATCCCCTCCTCTTGGATATATTTCTGGGGCCTTGTTAGCCCTTTTTGACTTGAAATGGTTTCACTTCTCTTCAGGTTTCTACGTTTTCTCTTCCATTTAATCTGTTTGGTGTTTCCTCTCCATACATACACTTATTACTTCCGTTGCCCCTCCCCTTCTAACCCCATTCACATCACAATCAGAGAGAAGAGGAACACCTTTTAGCTTTCTTTCGGTGGCTTAATCTGTCAGTGAAGCTGCCACGGCTTTATTTACTTGCTGTAGTAGTCTCATCATGATTGTTGTAATTATTTGCATTAATTTGAAAAAGTGTTTGGCTGTAAAAATGTATCTATTGTCCCCTAAGATCGAAGATCAGTGAAGGTTCCATGAATTGGGCTCCATCCTTATGTCCTTCTGTCCATCAGTTCAACACGATCAGTTTATTTCCTCTTTTGGACGAAATGAGAGAATGATGGGGTCGAGCGTTTTGAATATAAACCATATAAGCCTACCAACAGGGCCTCAAGCTTCATGCTCAATATTCTGGACACTAATAATAATGATAACAGCAACAACAATAGTAATTGTAATGATAATAATAATCTTTATTTGTATGGGATTTTTCATGCATGGGATGCAGCTCAAAGTGTTTTGAACACAATTAATAAAAACAACACAATAAATAGGATTTCAGTACAGTAAGAAAGAGAGCTGCTTAAAACAATGCATTGTGTAAAACAGTACATAGATGAAAAAGCCTTGATAGCCAATACATGAAAAAAAGAAAACATAAACAATTGAAAGTTATGAGAAGAGGATTTTAAGGTTTTAAGCTGGTGTTTACAGTAACTGACAGAATTTGCTTTTCTAATATATTCCGGTAATGAGTTCCAAAGTTTTGGTGCATAATTAAAAAAGGCAGCTTCGCCTGTCTTTTTAACATTGTGACAATTTATAGTAAATAAAGCAGCACTGGTAGACTTCAAGGCTGCCAAGGGGCACACAGAACAAGCGAATAATTAAAATAGGCAGGGCCAAGGACATTAAGAGTTTTGTGTACAAGTAGAAGGATTTCAAAAATCAAGTCTAAAAGCCACTGGGAGCCAGTGGAGGGAGGCTAGGACTGGAATAATGTGCTGCATCCTCTTTGTTTTAGTTAAACGCCATGTCGCAGAGTTTTATATGAGCTGTAACTTGTGAACGTCTGTTTAGGTAGACCGGTGAACAGGGTGTTGCAATAGTCTGATCTACTAGTGAGAAAAGCAAGAATATATGGCTAAAAACGGTCAAACTTTGTGATATTCCTGAGGTGGAAAAGATGAAGTATGAAAAAAATTCTTAAGTAAAGCTGTAGGAATACCTGTCCACAGAAAACAGGTGGAAGCTTTGCTCTCCTACACAGTTTTAATGCGCTCAGCAGCGGTGATATTGCTCCAACTGCTCCATGCAGGAGTTGAGAGTGAATTTATACTCGATATTTACAATCTCATCATTAAGAGGCCTGGCAAATTCCTCACATTTATTCGGAGAGGCTTGTATTGCAAGATCAGAGCAGGGTTTAGCGGTTGATGAATGGAGGAGAATAATATCCTCGAGTTGGAACCACTCTCTGAAATAATCTTGCACAGATGAAACTTGAGAGAATAATTCATTTTTACTTTGATCCAGTAACCACAATATGAAGCCGACTGGCCCACCACCAACACACCAAAAAGTTCCCAGACTTCAAGTGGCGATGCCGTACAACTTGCATTAATCGTGCAGAGCATCATGGTTACTGCTCAATTGCTGTTCACTGTATATTATTAATAGCTGATGCAAGACTGATGCAAGATCCAAATCTGCAAATGCCACAATTTTTAGTTTTGTTCATTTGGCAACTAACGATGTAATAAATGAAAGCAACCCCTCCCCCCTGAGGTGAAATGGGTTGCAGGTCTTGCTGGTGTATCCAGACATGAGGACTAATACTGTTTGTTTTCATGGGTCCCCAAACCAGACTAAATTACTTCAATTTTGCTCCATTTTGGGCCCCATGCTCAAAAACAGCGTAATTTGGATAGAAGTGGGTGGCAGGCTATTTTCTAGTCAATTGACAATTGAGATGTATGCTTTCAGGACCCCTGCACCCACCCACCCCACACACAAACACACTCACACCCCCACCCACTACCACCAGCAGCCAAACACAAACACGCACACATACACACACATCCCTCAGGTAAGACTAAATTTACTGCATTCGGTTCCCGGGAGTTTGAAAGAGTCTGTTCCAACAGACTAACAGAACCTCGGGGACGGTTCACACTCTGCTCTGGGATTTAGACTCTACATGGTCACTTTGCTGTTTTATCCCTCACACACATTCACACGTGCATGCACACACACAAACACAAACATTTTTACTGCCTTATTTATACACACACTTGCACGCTAACATGCAAACACACACACACGCACATACACACCCAGACAGAATGTGCAACACACACAGACCGACACAGACACATGGCTGTCTGATGTTGCCAGTTTCATCGCTTTCCAAAGGGATTTAACTGGGATTAGTGTGTAAAAGCCAGTATCCACCAGATAATAGTACACGCTTGTTTATGCCCCCAGCTTTCTAACAGTGTGTATGTGTGTGTGCGTGTGTGTGTCCTGTTTTATTTTGGCCACCGGTCAAAGAGGGCAGTTCATTATCTCCAGGCTTGCTTTCATCCCATGGAAATCTCATTTAAATCTCTCTCTGACCCGCTCCACAAGAATCTACTGGTGAGATCTCACTCAGATGAAGTAGTTGCCACTTTCTCTCTTTTCCCGTGACTCTCGCTCACACCAGTTTGTACTGTCTCCCAGTTATATGCAACATGTAGACTATTACAATTCAGAGGCAATGCACAAAACAAAATTTATTCCTCTTTCTGTGAGCTAATTACAAACAAAGTTACCATGCTGACATTCTTTCTTACCTCCTGTGCTTTTGCTGCCATTAATCCTCTCGAGGCAATTTTCAGGTCAGTCAGGGTTATGGCTTACTCCTCTCTACCTGCAGACTGTCAAAGTCCATCATGATTTGCAACGATTTAGAAAATAATTTTCTACCAATCATGTCTGTTCTTGTTTGAACTGTTTCATAAGCAGGGATAAAAACTGAGGTAATGTCTCAATTTAAGGTCTTTTGGCTCTGCCTTAAGACCACCGTCAGCATTGCCACTATTTAAAGGTACTATTAATTTATTTGCTCAAATGTGCAAATGACCATAACACAGCAGTGGGGGTTCACAAGTGTTATGAATCAATACCAATCAACCCACTGCTTAGATTTTGAGCTCTGAAAATAGCCCAAGTCACTCCAGGGTCTTTGTATTACGACTCAGCCAGGATGATGCTGAATGCATGGAGCAGCAAAAGTGTATAGAGTGTAGTGTTAAGCCAGGCTTACACACATGCATTTCAAGCTGGTGAACGCCTGGACTGGAACACCTGCAGTCAGTTTGGAATAATGCTATCATGGCGAACAAACTGCAACTTAAGACCATGGAACTTAAAATCGGCTTTTACGTTTGTTGCTCAGGTAAGTACTGTATGTTTAGCCAAAAACTAATACTGCTTTCTCCTTCACTCTCATCCTACTCAATGAGTACGTTTACATGCACAACATATTCCGGTTCGGCTCAATATTCCGGCTAAGGTAACTGCGCCGCGGCAACTGGAATATTCCGTTTACATGTTACTTGGCCTGCCCCCGTGTTTCGGCGTATTCCACTCTCTGACGTAATGCGACACTCAGCCGCCGGGGGCAGCAGCACGCGTATAGGTGTCTGGTCTGCTGGAAATACAGACGAAGAAGTCTTCTTCTTTTTCTTCTGTCGCTAGTTCTATGTTTTCTCCCATCGATATCCTCCGTGATATTTAAGTCTTTCATTAGCTGAAGGTGGACTGCAGTCTCCAGGCTCTTGCTGCTGTTCGCCCTGCCGTTTTCCCCGCTTGCAGGTAACCATAGCAACAAAGACGCCACAGAATTCCTTGCGAGTCGAGCATGCGCAGTCATGACTGAATATTCCGGTTCGGGGCATTTTCCGACTAAGGTGTTCACATGGCCCAATATTCCAGTTGGAACAGGCATATGCCAGGGGTCTGATTCGGAATTCTCTCTAACCGGAATATGACCTTAATCGGGTTCGGTGCGTGTTTACATGACACGTGCGCAACCGGAATATTCGCAATATTCCGGTTAATACAGGAATAAGGTGTGCATGTAAGCATGCTCATTGCCGATAATAGCAGAGTGTTACAACTTGTTGGAGCATATATGTAACCTAAAATACATGTCTGCCTTGATTCCTGTGGCTGTTGCTTTATATGATACTTCTGATAACTCATGCAAACATTTCTAATCTTGTGTTGTGCTGGAAATATAATATGGCTTTAACTATGATAACAAAAAACAAAACATTATTTGGCTTATAACTCCTGCCTCTTACTGCATTCAGATGCAGACAGTGAAAGCCACTGTATGCATGGGCTCTGTGCTCTGACATCTGTCTTCTAGTCTGCATATCCTCAAACAGAAGTGAAGAGGAGCACAAGGTCAGCAAGAAAATATCCATTTAAATTACAACAAAGCATGAAAAAAAAAAAATCATCCATCCACAACTGCATGTGGCATATTTTTTGTATCTATGGCACCGTATTCTCCTCTCAGACAGATGATACATTACGAAACCATTTTGTGCATTGCCGAATGCCACAGTAGTCTGTTATGCTAACTGCTGACCATGTCTGCTCTTAATCATTTGCAGCCAAATTTCAGGCCACAGGGATTCACCATAGGAGGTAATACAATGCATCAATAACACAAGCGATGAGGAACTCATGGAGAAATCTGAACTATCCCTTTAAGCTTTGATCAGCAGCTCTGCCTCAGAGAACTGTGTGCATTACTAAAACTCCAATCCATGGACTGCGCTGCTGTTGCTATAAGACAAAGTGCTGGTACATTTTCATGCTGACCTCCTCCTAAATTGGTGTAGGACGGCTTAATTGAAGCTCTGTCTCGTCAAAATCCTAACTTGACCGGAGTTTGCCCCAATTAGGCCATCCCACGCTCATTTAGAGGACTGGGATGAAAAGAGCACACTCGTTTGACTGAAAAATTGACTGAGGCTCCCTGACTGACTGGTGACTGGCTGGCTGGGAAGGCAGTTATGATTTTAATTAGTTCAAGAGCTGTTAGATGACTGGTAGCTCTCCAGCCTCTGCTGTAGCAATATGTACACTGGAGATGGAGTGCAGCCAGGCTCATGGCTCAGTCAGGAGTCAAAGCAAACCCACCATTCAGAAAATCTGAGATCTGTACAGCGCTGGTTCAAATCCCCAGACCCGCTGGAAAATTCTACCTCATTAAAAGATACTGCCAACAGTGGAACATTACTTATGCTGTTGCTATAATGTCTAAATAGAGAGTTTGTTTGCAAAAACAGACATCTCCACTCATACTCATTTCTAATAATTTCATAATAGGCTAATGCATAATTGATCAGCTTTTGCAGCAAACTTTTGGATTCAGAATGTGCAGTATGTGAAGTAATGCATAAAACTTTTTTTTTTTTTTTTTTTTTTCAGGAGTGACACATCTGCTTTTGCAAATGAACTCGTTATGTGTATGAATATATGTATAAATGTATGAATCACTCGCTGTGAAACATGCATAAATACAGGCTACCACAACCAACACTAGCAATTAGATAGTATATAGTATAATTTTTTATAACTTTTTTATAACTTCCTCCTGCAGAGTTACTGGAAGTTCCATTAAGCTATCCTCACTAATGCTTTTTGCAAGTCACCATCCGTGGTGAAGGCTCATGTTTGAATCCATTGCTGAAATAGTCCTGAATCAAGGGATTAGGTTTGCTGATTGCTCAGTGATTGGATATCTTAGATGCCATGAAGTGTTTGATGAACTTAATTATCAGCTGTTTAGGCTCCAGTTGTTAGATACTACTGGCCTGCATTCACAGGCGACCTGGGTTTGAATAGGCTTTAATTAATAATTATGCTAAGACACAGCTGTTTTAAATAATTATTTGTTCTTAGTTGGCCCCCTCAGTTGAATTAAGATTAATTAGATTAGGAAGATATTATCCTCTAACCCGGGCAGTGTTAGACTAAATGGGTGGATGAGATGTAACTTTGTAAGTTAGCATGGTGAGTTTGTCTGCAGTATTATTTGATCAGGTTCAAACATTAAGAGCCAGCCAAATAAAAGTCAGTCACAGCACAGTGACTGGTGTGGACGGTGGTACAGACCTGCATGTTGCCAAAATGGATAAATAATCTCTATGCTGGTTCTGGAAGCACAGTGAAACACGACGCTGCAAAATACAACACAAATGATCTGAGTGATTTAAATGCCTGCCACTGGCTTTGATCGAAATGGCCGGTGAAAGTAGTGTGCTGCTTTCACCGGCCACCTCCTGCCTTCAGTGTCACAAGCCTCATGCAACCACAATCATGAAAACACATTACGTGAACTGCTACCCTCTGATTTACTGAGGACGGTGCAAATCAGTTGCATGCACTAACAAAATAAGGGGTGCGACACTTACCAATTTGGCCAGTGATTTACTAACAGCTGATATTTAAATGAGCTCCATCGCAATTGCACAGTTAGCCAAGTATAATACCAAAGTTGCAATGTCATTTGTGTTTATCTATAGGCGAATACTGTGGCAGGGACAGCAAACAGCAGTGATGCCCTGGCTGCACAGAGGCTCCACCTCTACAGTCGAGGCAGCAAAACTGTGACTTCGAAGGTGCCCACCACCACATTTCTGTCTCTAATGTGGGGCAGTGAACATTCAATCAATTAAATGTTATGTAATAAGGAAAAATTATTACATACAAAAGAATAGAGAAGAAATTTGGTGCAATTACTGCAGGGTATTTTTGAGCAGAAGGTACTAAAAATATTGAAGCATTTGGATTGGATTATTCAGAAACAAGATATCAAAGTTGTTTTATACTTGATAACAGGCAAGACATGCATCTCCCAATCCTCCTGTTTAAATAGTGAGTATGGTATTCTAATTGACTAATTGCAAAATTGTGATGGAACTCATTCAAAGATCAGCTGTTAGTAAATCCCTCACTAAACTGGCAACAGCGGCCCTTATTATTATTATTGTTATTTTTTTTTTATTTTTTTTTTTATGCGCATGAGGCTGGTTTGCACCTGCCTTAGTAAATCAGCGGGTTAGTCTTTCAATTAGCATGACAAGTTAGTTTGCATTGCCTGCATGCTCAGTGTTAGATATTGGCACTCAATGTCCCAACAGAGCCTTACCATGCTTAGATAAAGATAACACTCCCAACCCAAAATCAGTGCATTTCTGCTGAATTCAGTGCACTATCAGCCCCCACTTTACTGCGTTTCTGCCTTGTCAGTGTGCTTCTGGATCTTCTCCAGCCATAAACAAAAAAATTATTCCTTGTTGCCTCCAGACACTGTCTGTCTCCAGTTTTGTGTAATTAATGGCTGACAGTGTCTCCCGCATGAAAACCTCTCTTGACATTGAAACCATTAACCAATTAAAACGGCACTATGTTGCAGTGAATACATGGTGGTCAATGGACAAGTCAACCACATTTGCTCTCTGCCCACAGAATTGTCGTTCTGCAGATTCAAGGTTTCTGCAGGACAATGGTGAAAAGCAAACCCCATTCATTCCTTGGAGCACCTTGTGACGGAGAAAGGGTGCCTTTTGTGAAACCTGCCAATTTACCCTCACACCAGCCCCAAGTTATTTTCATTTCCGCTATGATGTCTTGCCAAGGCACACACTGTCTCTCTGGCGCTTTCATCGTCTGGGATTGTGCTTTCCACAGGTATGCCAAAGCCATGGGCCGTGCTTTAAATTCATTATCAGCTGTCTCAAAGATGAGAAGCCAATCTGTCTGAAAGGTGTCTGGAAGGATCCTTAACGCCATCATGACAGAATGAGCTGTGTTGAAGTGCTGACACACTCCCTGGAGTGTGCTTTGTGTGTGTGTGCGTGTGCAAGTATGAGTAAGAGGGTGAGTGCTTATTGTGTGAAAATGTGTGTGTGTGATGGGTTTATAATGCCAATGTTATGGGTTTAGAAATGCAGAGAAAAGCAATATTTTGGCGGCCAATAAACTGTAATATTGAATAAAACGGGATAGCTAAGCTCCAAATAACATCTATTGTAGGCACACACACTTGCACACACACCCATACACAAGCATAGAGTCCTCCAGAGTGAATTTACAGTGGAAGATGGCCGTATAACCCCCTGATGTTCAGCTTTAGGTGTGGCGATGTATAAAACGTGCAAACCTTTATCTAGTGCTGCTTTTTAAGTTTCCACTATAGTTAAGTCAGAACACACATCAAACACACATCAAAATAAATAATATAATAAATAATATATATATAATATACTGTAAATGGTGCTGCCTTTCCACTAATATTGAATAGGTGGGGTGGTAGCTGCCAACCCACGTATAACAATTTCATTAGTGATTGAGGGTTTTAGTGTGCCATGTTGGTCTTAAATGCTGTTTTAGAGGCTTTTACACCCTGGCAAAAATAAAATTATATAGGTAACACTGGATACTTTTACTTTTGGGGAATGTGTTGCGCAGAAAATGTAAAAATATTACTCTCAGCCCCAAAATATCGGCTTTTGGCCCCGTCTATCCGAAAATGACAGAATTATTAGCTGCGCAAAAGAGATTTGGATTGAACCCAAATGTATGGTAATTATCATTTAATGCATGATAGTGTTTCCAATGCAGTGCTTTTCTTTCAGGTTTTGGGTGGCTGGGCTATGCTTTGTGTCATATTTAGATAACAGATTGTGGCTGTGAACTGCCTCAGTTTACCTAAGTATCTTCTCAGAATGTCTGTACAAAATATTCAATCCAAGCCAAATATTCAGTCCAAATATTGGTATCAGCGCTGAAAAAGCCATATCAGTCCGAGGCCGTATTCCCACACTCACTCGGCTTCTGTCTTCCTCTTTGTGCCGCTCCTGTAATTCTTTAATGCTTTGTGTGATTCTCAAACTCATTCATTTCGCTTTTCATTTGCAGTCTGTTTATCTTGCAGAGTAATCCCTCTTTCCAGCCCCCTTCTCACCTTTCCTCTGCTTACATATCCCCTTGTCTGTCTCCCTCTCTAACCTTACGTCCCTCTGCATGCAGACACTCATTACTCTTTCAGCAGAGCGGGAAAGAGAGGAAGAGGGCAAGAGAGAGGGAGAGAGAGGGAGAGAGAGAGAGAGAGGAAGAGCGAGAGGAAGCAGGCGAAATGACAACGGGCTGACAAAATGACATTCGCCAGGGACAAAGGAGGAAGAGAGGGCAGAGGATTGAGACAGAGCAAAGAGTGATAGGAATAGTGTAATGAGAGATTGACGGAGCACCGAGGGAGGAGAGGAAGATTGAGTAAAATCGTGAAGGTGGGGGGATTTAAGAAACTCAGAGAGAGAGAGCGAGAGAGAGTGAGAGATAGAGATTGAGAGAGAGGGAGAGAGAGAGCCTTGTCACGAAAGTAGTGTTTTTATTTTGCTGAGCAGGGATACAAAAAGCATTATGCCTCAATTACAACACCCTGACAACAACCTCTCACAGCATGGCAGCTGTGTGTCGGTGCAAAGATGAATTTTTTATGTGTGTTATGTACACACAGCCATGTCTGTGTATGTGTGTGTTTGTGTGTGTGTGTGTGTGTGTGTGTGTGTGTGTGTGAGTGCTGAGTCTCCTCTCACAGAGCAGACAATATGAGAATCATCATTGTCATCACCTCCAGCCATAAACATTACCACGGTATAGATGGAAGGCTTTGTGGAAGATGCTAGCCTACAGGTATGCACCCTGCGTCTGTCTGCAAATGAGTATGTGTGTGTGTGTGTGTGTGTGTGTGTGTGTGTGTGTGTGTCTTATTACATACATATGTGCCATTCTCAAAGCCAGTGTCTGCTCAATTCTGCAGATGCTGGAAGCACAGAGAAATAAGAATAACATAATAACAACTAAATATTTTTTAAAATGTTATGCAACACAACTGGTTGGGTATGTGTGTGTGTGTGTGTGTGTGTGTGTGTGGAAGTGGTGGGGTTTACTGCTCTTTCACTGGGTATTACAGTGTCTCCCCCATAGATGGTGTTGGAAAATAACAAAATGCATGGAAATACATGGAAAGTGCTCACAGAGTACGAAAATTGGAAACATTAATCCTGTCATCAGATTACTGTCTTCACGTTCCATGTATTCCATTATTTCTCAGCCATGCTTAGAGGTGGGAATACTTTATCATACCCAGAGAAAGAGGTGCATGGATATGCTGTAAACAATCAGACTCATACAGGTGCATCACAGTCATGTAACACATCCCCTGCTTATTTTTTACCGATGTGGCTGCTCTGATTTTAGAGTCTCAAATTTAGTGCCTGCTCTTTTGGCATTACATTTATTTTAGTTGAATGAATGTTTTTGATTAACTTCTACTCTACTGTACCGGCTAACTTTTGGGAAAGAACTGGCTGCAGTGACCTGTGCAGTACTCACATAATGCAATATTCAAGACTCGATTCCTTGTTGCCTGAACCACCATAGCTCGGTGTTACTCAGCATTATGATTATCATTATGAATTTACCACGGCTGTAACTGGATGGATCGTGGGGTCACTGTAACCTTGTACTCACACAGGCTCTGACTTGCTGCCCTAGTCACTTGGTAGGTGGGTCTTAAAGGCAGATTTCCCGTGTTGTGCATGAAGGTGCTAAATATAGATAGATAGATAGATAGATATACTTTATTGATCCCAACCAGGGAAATTCGCGTGTTACAGCAGCAACAGTAGAAACATATAAAAAAGTTAAATAAAATAGAATAAAGACTAAATATATACAATAAAGACTATAAAGACTAAAAACCAAAAATATACAATAAGGGCTAACCTAAGAATATGAGATATGAGATGTGAAATATGCAGATGGTAATGAATATGAAATATACAGATGGAATTGAAGTATACAGATGATTGTAATAGATAAAGAGAGTTAGCATGAAACCACGAAACCAAGAACCAAGTGGCAGAACCCGACGCCCGGTGCTGGGATTCAGGAACTAACCGACTTGATTCGGCCTCTTATGAAATCACCACTTCCCCTCCAGTCTGAAAAACAGTGTGAATGTATATTAACCTAGGATGTAATATATAGATAATAAATAAACGGTTAAGGTGCTGAGTAGTGAATGCCTTTCATTGAGCATGCTCCTGGTTTTGGTGAACAGTGAATCGAATGCATGCATTTGCAGCTGATGAAAGTCAATGTGAGCGGCGTTCACTCACACTAGAGTTCATGAGTGGAGTGAATGATGTCATGTATTTACAAGAAATCATTAACAAAGGTTAAGATCATGAGCCAACAGCCGCAAAGATCCTCCACCCTGGTCCAGCTCACAGCATTTAAATGGTAAAACAATTACTCACATTGGTTTTACTTGGCTTTTAAAAAAAATAATTTCTGCCTGTGATTGTTTTATACAGTGTTTCATTTAGTTTGGGAACAGGGGAGTGGCTATAACTGGGGGCTGGGGAAGATGGAGGAGGTTCTCTTGAAAAAGTATAGCTCAGAGCTGCTCCTTAAAAAAAAAAAAAAAAAAAAAAAAAGGAGAAATGAATGTTAGCTAACTCCTTTTTGGGATTACAGACTTTGTTCACAATTCAAAATTGTGAACTAAAAATGTGAACTTTAATCTGTGAATTTAACTTTGGGCCATGGACGTTTTTACCATGGAAGTTTATGTGATGAACCTGTCAACCCTCCGATTGGCTGCCGCAAAACAGAGTCACTTTATATTAAAAGATATAAAGTTTAATTGATTTCAGCTTTCCTGTGTTGCATAGTCGCTCAGATCGTATCACTCTTCACCCCGTTTTTTTGTGCCTCCCAGCTCCACTTGGTCTAAATGGTCAATGCCTGTGTGAGGTCAGGATTAGGGCTGGCATACGCCAATCTGACATCAAAGAGCTAGTTCCGACCAAAGTCGACAGTCAGATCACTTTGCATCACCTCAGACTATGTGATGTTTCCTGCTAAAAAATGTCTACACACACACTCACAGACTATAGCTGACAACTGACATGCGCACATGTTCATTGTCTGTGTGAGAGGAAATATATTTCCATGCCAGGAGGGGGCAGTCTCAACAAGAGTCAAAAGAAAGAGTAAAGAGTAAAAAAGAAGCTACAGTATTTATTTATTTCTTTTTTTTAAAGTAGCCCGAGCCCGTATTTTTATAGCACTTGGAATGACTTTGTTATACAAACTGGGGACATATCTGATGTGAACTTGCATTTGGCGCTGGTGTCATCAGGCTGAAGGTCTTTTGCCTGTGGAAGGAAAGTTTGTTGACAAGTGCCGCAACTGGCACAATAACAACACACCCCGATCTTCGTTTCTCTGCTCGTGCCCTGGATCGCTCGGGCCGAACAGCCAGTCAGAAAAGTTTTCCCTCACAGACACCCTCTGCCCCGACTCGACATCCTGAACCAGCCTGTCAGCCGCTAATGAGGGCCAGTGAGGGCCGACGGTGCAGGACACATCACGCCAACAGAAGCCCGAGATGCAACCGTTTGCTTGTTGTGTCGGGGTCTTTAAACCTCCAAGCCATTATAACCCCTCATCCGTCTCCCAGTATGATTTAGTGCTTAATTGATATCAGTGGGAAAATTCTTCATTCACCCTTCAGGGGCAAGGTTAGTTATAGAGCAGCGGTCTTGGAGCTGTTAGGGTTTCAATGTCTTACTCAAGGATTCCTCAGTGAGGGAAGCACTGACGCAAAAACTTGAACACGGCTTCTGTAGCTGAAGGACAATCCTCGGAATGACTACAACACCCTGCTGCCCAAAACTAGAGAAAAGTCAATTATATTTCTGCCCAGTTTTCATATCTGGGACTTTTGACCTCACCCTCCTGCTACATTCAGCCCTGCTCTGCTCTGTCCTGCTGTGTTATGCTATGTTGTATTTATTTTGTCTCTATGGTCTAGCTGATATGTGGGCACCGGTGCGCTGAGCAATTACTTTAATAATGAGAAACTGTTTACAGCTGTCTATTTCACTTTATCGTCACAGGCCCCCAAGGTTACTATGTCATTTTGTGCCCGTTCATTCTCAGCGACTTTCAAGGTGAGGATGTGTTTTTTTTCCAGTGAGTCACCTGAGTTTCCTTGAATTTCAATGAACCTCTGTAGCCATGAGGTTAGACAATCGGACTTAGGATCAGATGGAATAATAGAGCCGGTGATAAGACACGCACACAAGCATACAGGCGTTCACAAAGTGACTAACACGGGCTGTCGAGAGCATAGACACATACACACACCACTGAATCCTGTACCTTTACTAATGCAGGGTGTGTAAGGAAGGAGGGAATGTATGCTTTGCTTGATTTCACCTTAAGGTGGAAAGGACACACTTATTTATCCCTCTGCTTGGCCTTCTCTCTCTTCCTCTCTCGCGCGCTCTCTTTCACACGCACACACACACACACACACACACACACACACACACACGAGCGAATACCTAAGCTCAGACAGAAAATAGAGAGAGGGGAGGGTAGAGAGAGACCCTGTAATGTCAGGTTTCTTTGCTAAGAAGATGAAAGAGGAGAGATCAAACAAGCTGTGGTGCGTGATACAGGAAATGTCACCCCTCCCCAGATATTCTCACACACACGTGCACACACACACACACACACTCACACACACATGCCACAAACATGTACACACAAACAAGTGCATGCACACAAACAGCGCAGAAATGCAAGGCCATAAAAACACCACATGCACGGCAAAGGATTTATGTCAGTGTGTTTGTGCGTGTGTGTTCACTTGTGTCCAAAGACTGTATGTGCAAGTGCCAGCATGTTTGTATGTTTGTCTGTGTGGGTTTGAGCCTGTCTAATTCACACACAGGGGAATTGCCTTGCCATCCATGTTGTGTTTGGAGTAATTAATCACGACAAGCCTATAATAGGCAACCATCCAGACACGGCACCATCACTCATATAGATATAGCAAAGCAGTGTTTTTTTTTTTTTGTTTGTTTGTTTTTTTTTTTTTGTTTTGTTTTGTTTTTAATACCCTCCCTTTAGTGAACTACCTTTGGACGAACCATCGGGAAATAAATCCACTCAGTAGTTGTGTTTGCTATCTGGTGCATCTGTGAAACCTAGAGAAGTCCTCCACTGAAGAATCCTAGAAGCCTGGGTAATTTGAAGACTACACACACACACACACACACACACACACACACACACAAAACTAACCATTAATGCATGCTCAAATCCATGATGAATGACTTGGGTTGGGAATAGGGTGGGGGGTGATGGGACACTGCATTTTGAGCTCCCATAATCCCCTGTAATGTGACTCTGCACATTAACATATGGCAGGGTTAATTGCCCTGGTATCACATTCACACACCGACACACACACACACACACACACCGACACACACACACACTGAGCTCAACAAAAATCCAAGCACTCCCAAGGTCACATGCCCACACAGAAACACTGTGCCCCGCATACATTCTTTATTCTGTGTGTGTGCGTGTGTGTACAAATTGGATTGGCCTGACAGGTCTCCATTTACAGGGTCAAGCAAACCCATTCAGCATATTCAATTTGTTTTCCCTGCTGACAGAGAGAGAGAGAGAGAGAGTGAGAGAGAGAAAGTGAGAGAGAGAGAGAGAGAGAGAGAGAGTGATGGATAGAATCAAGGAGAATGACAGAGAGGGAGGGAACGAGGAGGTGGAGAATCCCGGTTTTATCTTCCCTTCCGAAAGTGTGTGGTTCCGCCAATAACAATATAAACACGGTGATAGATTAATGAGGGCTGAGGATGAATGAATGATAAAAAAAAAAAAAAAAAACATTACCTCACACAGAATACAAATGGTTCAAGAGCGGCGGAGTAAAACGTTTCGATCTGAAGCTCAGCAGCGTCCCGCGTCTCAGCCTGACGCTGATCCGTGTCATTTGGAAGTAAAGTCAGCAAAGTATGACAAATGAGCGTTCAATGGCAGCAGAGTTACAGTGGTTTGAAAAGGTCACCCCGTCTCCTTTGCCTCAAGCACGGGGCTCCTCTCCTCGTCTCCTATTTGTGAATTCTCTATCATCAGTCATTTGAATACCAAAGGTCCCCCCTCCCTCCCCTCCACCGACCTCCCCATCTTCCACAGCCTCTTCAGCCGCCCCAGCAGACACGGAGACTCGCCGCGTCGCTCGCGCTGCAAGCACTCTGCAAGTCACTCCGAATTAACAAGGCCGGCTACATGCCCAACCATGTAAAATGTTAGATGAGAGCTGCAGATGCTGTTGCCTCATTTGCTTCCCACTTGTTCAAATCATCGGGTGTTTGTAATGACCTTTGATTCTGGAGGGGCGCTGAATGTCAGCGGCGCACTCGCATCACCTCGGAGTCGGAGTCGCTGACGCCGCTTTCACAACTTCACGCTCCGCCGGTTTGATGGAGACAAGAGGTTGGGCCTCGTTCGGACGGCAAGCAAATCGGATTTGTTTCTCAAATCAGATTTTTTAAGACTGACGGATCTGTTGTTCTCAGTGTTGTCCGCTCTGCTGGTAGCGGCAGGGATTCTGCTCCAACACTCTGATGCACCTTCATCACTCTAGATTTGACGTCGTCATCATGTGTTGCGATGCAAGTGACGTAAAAAAGACACTATGAAATCCTGTTTGGGCGGCTGGACTGAGACACATCTGCAGAGATTTTTTTTTTTCCTGTCAAGGTTTCTTAAATCAGTCTGGATGTTGATCGTATTCTGGATCTGAATTCATCAAAAAATGTATTTTGGCTGGCAGTCTGAACAAGGTCTTGTACATTCCAGTGGAGGATGACTGGAGGGAGAGTAATAGACTTGTGGCTGTCGATTCTTCCAACCAACACACGATGGAAACTGTTTCAAAATGTGCATTGTTGAAGGTGCCCACACAGGTGCCTGTTTGAGGAATGTGACAAAATATTTGGTCTTGGGAAACATGTCTCAAAGAAAGCATGACCAGCAAGTAATAAAAACAAAGTGGGATTCTGTAAAAGACGGCAGATGAGTCAAGTTATGGCATAAGCATGAATGGCTGTGTGATATTTCATGTGCATCATCTCACAACAGAATCAAAAATGACACCGCCTGACAAGCTGTTGCAGACTTACCTGGTATGTTGCCTTTGTCATTTTACACTAGAAAGACAACCAAAATAGATGACTCAAGTAGAAATGTGCTGATAGGATAGCGCTCGGATAAAAGTATTCTCTTACATTAGGCTGCTTGTTCTTGTAGCTTTGCAGCCACGTAGAGTTGCTAACTAGTGTTTCGTGTTACCCTTTGACTTGCACAGGGTTATTGAATGTGGAGAGAAGAAAGATGATCGTCATTCGAACACAGACTAGGGCAGCCAACCTGTCAACATGCTGTCAGCTGATGGAGGTTGTAGCCTCATTGCTCAGATGAATCGCACAGTATAAGACTAGCGCTGTTTTAACTTGTGCAGTCTGACAGCACAGGCAAAAAACTCTCCATTTTAACAAGCCACTTTGTGTCATATTCTGTTTCAAAATCTTGTTTTTTTTTTTCTTCAAACACATAGAAAAAAAAAAAAAATCTGCCAGTGGGATGAGACAATCCCACTTGTTTCCAATGCAATTCTTGTGGGAATTTTTCTCGAAACAAGTATAAATATGTTGAAACAAGGCATAAGAGAGCAGATCAGCCTAGCGGTATCAAGAAAATGACACTTGATTCAAAAAAAAATTCTGCAAACAAGTTGATTTGTGTTGGATACAAGTGGGATTATCTCATCCTGTTGGCACTTTTTTTTCATTTTACTAAAATCAAGATTTCTAAGAGTGAATATGAGATTAAATGACTTGTTAAGAATGCTGTGTCTGTAGTAAAAGCTGGTAATCAAGATTTTACTTTTTTCCTGATCACACAGTCATGTCATGCTCTAAATAGTAATCAAAAGAAAACATTTTTTTTTAAACATCAGTTTTCAAAGCAAATGGTTTGTTGATATCATATTGGCTGATTATGATGATGTTATTTTTTGCTACTTCCGTTTTTTCAATTGTGAAGAGGCATAAAATATTCTCCCTGTGGAACGAAGGGTGTCTTCCCACCGATTTTCGACAGAAATAGTCGACTTTCCGTGGGGGGAACGTTCAGTTCATACACTCGGCATGAAAGGTAAACTTCACAAAGTCGACACGGTGAGCACCGAGCTCTCCTCCATGTCTGTCTGACTCCTGTCAGAGCGAGCGAGCGAGCACGCGGGGATGTTGCTCTGAAGTCTTGAACTCAGTGTGATGTTAGGCCAAAACAACGGAGAAAGATGTCAATAGAGCATAATAGTGTGTATGCACACTAAAGATCTAATTTATCATATTCACATTTTTCAGCAGGCAGTGTGGGTTTCATAACAAAGACATTTGACATGAGTGTGTTGCTGCGTATCCCCTACAGTGCGAGAAACCTCAGCCTCAACAAATAATTTAGTTTCTTATGCAGTGAGAAAATCTTGTTTTGCTTTAAACAAGTGCAACAAATTGGCAAGTGGGATGAGATAATCCCACTTGTTTTCAAGACAGTTTAACTTGTTTAAGGAATTTTTTTTCTGGGAACAAGTGTAAATATGTTGAAACAAGGTGGAATAAGGCAGATGAGCCCACCGGTATCAAGGAAATGACACTTGATTCGAGGAAATTTTAACACTAAATATGAGACTAAAGGGCTTGTTAAGATATTTGCAGTGTACATCATACTGCACTGAAATGAGGGAACACAGAAATATTAAAACTGGGTGGGTTTTTTTTTTTCAATCTCAGTCTCTCTCTCTCTCTCTCTCTCTCTCTCTCTCTCTCTCTCTCTCTCACACACACACACACACACACACACACACACACACACACACACACACAAATTGTGTGTGTGTGCAAAGCCAAGTGTGTAAAATAATAGTTGCTGGTGTTTCTTGAATCTACTGTAATTGCTCCAAACAGAGGTCACATCTTAGCTCAACAGCACACACACACACACACACACACACACACACACACACACACACACACACACACACACACACACACTGTGTCCAGCTCTTCAACTCATTAGTCATGTAGAGCAGAGGCATTTTTAAACCCCTGTAATTAGGGAAAGGAGGGATAGTGTGTGAGCATGCGAGAGTGGAAGCACATTTTTTTTCTCCCTGACTTTGCATTTGTGTGCCTCGGTCTCTGTGTAAGTGTACAGTGTATGTGCCTCTCCGTTTTTTTGCGGATATGAATGTTTGTAATGTATGAAATTAGATGGATTTGTCTTCATCTCTGATCCTCAGTACCATCAGTGAAATAAAACATTATGTATTCCTGTAATTCCTGACAAGAATGGAGATCTCTCCTAATCACGAGTGAAAAAATGATCCAAAATCTGAAGTGCATTTGTTTTTCCAAGCTAAAGTTTACTATATGTAATTGCATTCTGTGATACTGCGCAATATATAGCTTGCAGTTCAAAATTATGTCGCTCTACAAATAAATAAGCACAGAAATACGGCTCATAGTGTGTCTTTTTCCTTCACGCATATGTCTTAATGGAAGGGAAATGTCTCTCAAACAGAATTTAGATAGAGTTAAACTTAAACTAGGCTCAGAAACAAACGCTAATGAAATTCCTTGAGGGACAGATGAAAGATCTCTGCCTGTTAAGAAATGGTAGAAACACTGTGCGCTACTCATTTGATACTTTATAATATATTCACACTGGCACATTTTGTTTTTCATTATATACATTTTAGAGACCACAGAGCTGGGTTCAGTTCACTGTCATCTTTGATCAGAGAGAGGGAGAGAGAGAGAGAGAGAGAGAGAGAGAGAGAGAGAATGACATATTTAGGGAAGGGTTATCAGGTTAACTTAAAGGGACTAAGACTAAGAGCTCCATCACTGTCATTCAGATAAAGTTGAAGATTACTTTTAGCTTTTTATTCACCTCAACAAGCAACTAACTTTTCTGTTCCCGATATCCATAACAAGCTGTAAGCAGAATGACTTGTGCTGCAAAGTGTGTGATCAATCCTTGTTTTAAAACGCCATTGTAAAGAGTGCAACCCAATCTCTTTTGAACGAGAATGAACTGAGATTGCATTTGATTTAAACCCGCAGCATATTGTCTGAACAGTGTGCCGCAGAATTCAGACTTTTCTACTTAAAAGAAAGCATTAATAAAAAAAGAAAGAAACGACGTGACACAGAAATAACATTTTCAAGTGGAACTACTCGTGCTCCGCAGGGTAACGCCGTGGATCGTGCCGAGGTCTGGTGCTGTTTACTGTATTTGTGCTTTGTTCCCGCAATCACCGCTCCCTCTCTTCACTCATTTCCTAGCTCACCCTCTCTCTCTCTTTCTCTTTCTCTCTCTCTCTCACTCTCTCTCACATTTACCATAAACACTGATTGGACATCCACATAAACGGTGGCAAAAATTTTCCTTTAAGGAGCTGCCAACCCACCCAGCAGACGTCCATTAGTCTGGCTTTCAGTGGAGAGGTTTAGAGTCCCATGGTGGCTCCCCCCCCCAACCTGACAGAAAATTAACATCTGGGGCAACACTGAACCCTTGTATTTTTGTGGAAATTTGCATAAAGAAATAATTTAATTTAAAGATAACAAGTGTTGACAATAAATCAGCAATCGGCAGCTTCAGTTAGAAACATATATGGTATCAGTATACGTAAAGAGACCTTGCAAAATGTCCACTTCCAGAGCATTAATTCATAATGTGCTCTGCATAAATTTTGCTCAATGACATCTTAAAAAAAAAGGCAAGGCATTTCTGAAAAAGGGGGTTTTGGAGAGATGTAATCATCCCTCATTGTATCCCTCCCTCTATCTTATTACTTAAAAGGGGGTTACCCTAATAATTTATGCAGAACAATTTTATTTCATTTTAGTTTTCTTTACCGCATGAGTACCCCACCGGTGGACAAAAAAAAAAAAAATGACATCAAGCAGTAATGAAGGCTAGAGTTAAAATAAGGACACAGGACTAGTATCATTACATCACAGCTGGCACCCCGGCCCACCAGCCATCCATCATTTGGCATTGGGAGAGAGAGAGGGAGAGAGAGAGAGAGAGAGAGAGAGAGAGAGAGAGAGAGAGAGAGAGAGAGAGAGAAGGAGGGGCAGAGGGAGGGCGGAGTTTATTACCGTCTTTTATTTGTTCTCCAGGCTGGTGGTTAAAAGGATTGCAGTGGTAAAAAAAAGAAAAGAAAAAAAGAAAGAAAAAAAACAACAACCGAGAGGTGGCTGCATGATGAAGTAGATTTATACAATGTAAATAGGCAGCCTTGGCCCACTGGCAAGGACTTCTGGTAAGGAGGAGGAGGAGGAGAAGAAGAGGGAGGGAGAGACAGAGATGGAGGAGGGAGAGGGGAAAAGGATCGAATGGTTGGGAGAAATCAAGGGCGACAGAGAGGATGGAAGGTGGAAGGAGGGAGGGAAGGGAAGGAAGGAGGGAATGCGGGAGGCTAAGAAGGGCAGCGGAATGAAGGTAAGAAGAAGAAGGAGAGGAGGGGGGGTGACAGGAAAGAGAGGGAGATAGAAGGGCTGACATTGAGCAAATGAAGAAATCGATGAAGGAGAGGGGATGGGGACTGTAAGAACAAGTGTGATGGAGAGAATCGGCGAGGGCAGAGGTAGAGAAAAATAAGAAATCGAAGGACCGGGGAAAGTAGAGCGAGGGGGTAAGAACGAGGGAGTAGGATAGAGAGAGATGGAAGCCAAAAAAAGATGGAACTGGGCACGAACAGAGAGAGGAAAAGAAAGACACAGAGAAAGAGAGAGAGAGAGAGAGAGAGGGAGAGAGAGAGAGGGAGACAGCTCAGTTGAGGATGGTTTTGCCCTTGAGCTTCTCTGTTTTACCTCATTCTCTCTCTCTCTCTCTCTCTCTCTCTCCCTCTCTCTCTCCCTCAAGTCTCTCTCACACACGCACCCAGTCAGTCAACATACAAAACATAAATAATAAACCAATGTCTCACAGACAGAGAGAAAAAAAAAACAGAATAAAGCATATAGGCACAGGGCAAAGCAGGAAAAAACAGAGTATGGGTAGAACATGGAGAAGATGTAGAAAAATGGCAGGAGAATTAAAGGAGCGATTGAGGAGGAGAGAAAGACAGCATGAAGGTTGTGACAATCCAGGAAAGGAAGGCAGGGAGGAAGGAAGTATGTAATGAAGGAAGAAAGAAAGGAAGGAAAAAGGGGGAAAGATAGAAAAGAAACACAGGGGTGATGAGAGAAGTGAGGAAGAATGGAGGAAAAACAAAAGGCACAAAGGAAGGAAAGAGATACATCTTCTGAATCTGCATCTTGGAATGAGTGGAGGAGAAGAAAAGAAGGAAGGAAGGAAGGAAGGAAGGAAGGAAGGAAGGAAGGAAACAGGGATGGCAGAAGAATGAGGTAAAATGAGAAGGGAGGAAGCCCAAAAAGAAGAATTAAGAAGAAAAAAACAAGAAAAAAGAATGACTGAAATAAAAGGAACAAAGGGGAAAAACAAAGGAAAGCCTGCTTTCCTTTGACATTGGAGTATGTTGGAAAACTGAAGGAAGAACAACAACAAAAAAAAAAGAAATAAGAATAGGAGTTGGTAGGCGCCAAAGTAGAAAAGGCAGTGAGAAAGGAAGGAAAAAATGAGACAAAGAGGGAAGGAGAAAGCCATCGATAAATAAAACTTCTAAATAAGGAAGAAAGGAAGGAAAAAAGGAAGAAAGGGAAGGGAATAAAGACAGAACTCCAACCGAGGGAGAGAAACAGACTGAGTGATGGCACCACTTTACCTCTAACAGTGTGAAAACCAGCCTCATCTCCCCCGACACTGAATCCCAGTCTAGTAGAAAAGGGGATTATCATGATCATCATTAATAAGCAAAATGCCAGCAACCCTAAGCCTTCGTCTATCTAATAAATCCTCCCTGATCCACACAGGAGCATAATTAATACAGACGGCAGGGGGTAGGAGGTTAGCGTCGACCGAGCACGAGTTAATAAGGAGGGGATGAAGACGCATGGAAACCTCCTTCCTCCAGAATGTGGTCATTTTTAAATTTTGGAGACCCGGATTGAGAGCGTGCGTGGTCCTCTGTGTGTGGATTTAATTGCATGGCCCTGGGACCAACGAATCTCATTATCAGCACATTCTGCCATTAAAAAAAAAAAAAAAAACACACAGCAGTGAACTTTGGAAATTGAGACTTTTGTAATCACTTTAAAGGCTTAGTTGCTGGTGTGAGGGAAGAGCAACTTTTGACTGTGTGGCCAGTTGGGACAAACAGGGCTATGTGGAAATGATAACTGCATTAAAAAAAAGGGTAAAAATGATAGCACAGCTTGCAAATTATTCCTCTTGGTAGCAGATGAACCAATCGTTTTGTGTATTTGTGTGCATATGTTCAGGGAAAGCAGAGCCCTGGAGTATAAAAACTGATTTAAAAAATCTGTCTCATCATGGCATATGCTGCCAGTTAACCAAAATCGTTGGTTATTTGCAACCTGTAGATTATTTTCCTGTTTTTTTTACATCATGACTGTGTTCAGAATTTCATCACTTACTTCAAAATAGAGCTTCACATACCTCTACTTCACCACCAGTGCTCTCCAACACACACACACACACACACACACGTAAGGAAAACACAATCTCCAGTAATCAAACCCTAAAAGTGACTGAGACGTGTCTTTTGAACACGATACCACTCAAACTGCGACGGGACCTGCCTAGATCTGATTTCTTATTGTCCATTGACTGAAACATGCATTTTGTTGTTATCGTAACTAGCATCGCTGACAAATAGAAGATGAAGTATTTTGATGCTGCATGAATCTCCTCGTGGTGATTACAACAAGCTGTTTGTGGGAATTTTGTGCCGACAACAATATCGCCCATCAACATTCAGATTCAGATCATAAGCAGTAAACACTGTGGGGGATTCACAATTGACAATTTTGGCAGTTAAAGGTGGGTTATTAGATTTTTTTTTTTTTTTTTTTAAGCAGCAAAGTGCATTTTTCCACTGCACAACTGCTGCCTAAGAATACACGGTTATTACAGAAATTAGACGAGAGCACAGGCCATGAATAAAGAGGTGCAGCTCTGGAAAGGGACTAAATGCTCAGATTAAGAAATGCTACTCAGCAGTGTCAACCTCCAGCCATTCTTTAACCATGACAGCTTTGACCCCTGGCTGAAAACTGTACTGTTTAATAAATTGGGCCATATACGATGAGAATGAGATGAAGTTCAGGTCCAAGTTCGTTTCCTTACAAAGGACTTTCACAGAATGAACAGCAGCCTGTGGTTCTTATTAATCAGCAATCAATAATAGAACGAGATGGTGAAGCACAAATGCAGTGAAACAAAACAGATGGTTCTAGTGGGACAGAGCAAGCCTGCCGATTCTACTGAGTGATATATCAATATTGTGATGTGAGATGGGTTCAAGTTCAAGTTTACTTAGAGCCCAGTATCACTGTTTACAGTCTCAAAGGGCTTTGCATTCCCACAACAAACAGTATGATGCCCCCTGACTTAATCCTCATAGTGGATGAGAGAAAAAACCCAGATGAACGGGGAAAAATGAAGGAAATCTGGAGAACAACCACAGAGAGAGGAGACCCCATTCCTGGCCAGACAGGTGTGTAACAGGTGTCGCCCCACTGAGGAAAATCCTTTAAACTCATAATGCAAAAGAAAACATGCCAGCTGACAATATGACAACAGAAGCAGCAGCAGCAGACTAGATAGTATGCGGCATTTCATATCATAAATCATGATATGGAATAGGTCATGGTTTTAATGGCTGCATTGCACTAAATGGATGCAAATTTCTGTCCTAGCTCCACTAAATGTCTGTAAATATGTGAGCATCAGCAACAGCCTCTAAAATACTGCATCATCGCAATATCAATATTGAGGTATTTGGTCAAATATATTATGATTTTTATTTTGGCAGTAACACTATTCTGTTCAACCGATGCAATTAAAACTTGGTGTATAAAAAAAAAAAAAAAAATGTTGATCCTAACTGTGAGATCTTAACTAAGGTCCATAGAGGCTAGGACAACAGGTACAGCTGCTAACACGAAAGTTGTGCAAGGTCAAAGTGAAAGTTTTCCCCGAAGTTGATGGAAAACAAGCTGCACCGCTACCGGGTGATGATGAAGTAGAAGGACATGCCAAGCATTCTCTTGTTTGCAAGAGCATACAAGAGAATGAGAGTATCCTGATCCATTACTTTTACATTTTAGCCATTTAAGCAAATGCTTTTATCCAGAGTGACTTCAAATGAGGGCAGCTGTTGAATTAACTTGTATTCTCAGACTATCAACACAAAAATAATAATAAATAAATTAAAATAAGAGTAGGGAGTATGAAGGCCATCATTTCTCTCAATACATGGACTTATTACCCTGTATTACAGCAGTAATGCAGCTTGAGTAGAATGGAATATTTTGCATTTTAGTTAATGAGCATAATCCACAGTAACTTTCAATCAATAGCTCAGTCTCGGTATTTTCGCCCAATTTATGATACACTATGTCTTAGTAGAAATTAGAAGAGAAATGGGAAAATTTGATAAATTACCTCAAAATTGCTTTACATTCACTTGTAATTATTTTGGCCAGTGATAAAATCAATTGTTGACTGAATAATCTAATCAGACAATAGTTGAAAAGTGGCATTGGACATTATGAGACATAAAATATCTGTCCACCGGGACGTCCTACCACTGGTGTCGATGCTGTTTCTCCCATGTGTGAAATGCCAGTCAAAGCTATGAGACAATAAATTAGCGCATTTCTGTGTTAGGCTATTGTCTTCAGATGAAAAGCATGAAATATGACCAGTGTTACTTGACATTAAACAGCTTCCTCAATGCTGATCAACCCTTGAGACTATGTTTTGTGTTTTGTTTTTTTTTTTCAATCCCCAGGTAGCGTCTTTATTTATGTTAACCCAGCTGAAACACATTTTTATCTCCCTATATTTCAAAAATGTGCATATAGCTTATTTGACAGATGGATGGAAACATAGTGAATGTAACAATACAGCAATGTCAGAATCCTACATCACCAAATTTATGAGCAACCTTGTAAAAAGTCAAGAGTGTAAGAGCAACAGTGCCAAAGTAATATTCCTGTCAAGACAAGAAACAAAAGAAATATTTTTTTATTAATTTATTTATTTTTTTTAACTAAATGACAAGAAACTCTTGGTGCCAGGAAAGGAAGTGGGATACAGGAGAGCTTGTGGAGCTGAGAATGAGTTGTGATGTCATGCGGTAGTCATGGTCCAAGTCCCTCAACATGCATCTATCTTGCATTAGTAGTGAGCCGGCAACTAGAACCTATTCTTTCTCTAACAATACGTTGCTCTGGGAACAGAAGGGACTATTTGCTTCTTTATCACTGGTGGGAATAGGTTTACTCTTTCATCACAATACCCCCGATGCACTTTCTAATATACCTGCACCACCACCCCCAGCCTACCCCCACACACAACCCTCCTCCTGCCCGCCCACACACACACACACACACACACACACACACACACCTCACACCTCTTCCAGCCCACAAGGCTCGCTGTGAGCCTTGATTAAAATTTTCTCCATATTCCGCTTCAGTTGGTGGCATAGTGAATGATGTGTGTCTGAGCGCAGATGGAGGTCTCTCTCTCTCTCTCTCTCTCTCGCACACACACACTCACACACACACATACCGAAATGCACACAAAAACTCGCACATACACGCGCACACACCTGTCAAAATCCTCCTCGCTGACATCTGCATGAGAAAATGGGAAAATACCCCCAATAAAATTCCTTCCCTCTTGTCCACTGAACTGTAGAGAGTCTATGGAAATCAGCTGTTTTTCTATCACAGGGCAGCTGAGAGGACAACACCAAGATGCCGTTTGTCTTCCACATCTATGGACGAGGTCAGGAAGCTGTGGGCTGGAAAGACATGGCCGAGTTTGACAGCTTGGAGAGCACTTTCCAAAAGAAGAGGATTTTTTTTCTTTCTTTTTTTTTTCAAATAAAACAGGCTTATAAATATTCCACCTAACTGTTCTAGAGACATAAAGACTATGTATAGTGTATGTATGTATAATGGTTGACGGTTGATTTATAATGTCGGTGATCTAGAAATTGAAGCTTATTCCCTCTTTTAACTCATTCTAAGTTGCTCTAGATAAAAGCGTCAGATAAATACTTAACACATAAATGTCTTTATTAGGCTACTGCATGCCTGTAATACTGGCATCTAGGTACTGAGGCTCATTCTTCTGCTGGACTAAATGAAATGGAAATATTATACTGCATATTAGTTTGACTGGTGCTGTGGATATGTCTCAAATTGCATCCTAGTTCAATAGGTGGTGACCTGCACAGGGTGTCCCAATGCAAAGTTTGCTCCAGTTTAATAGAAAGTAAGCTTCCTTTAGGGACCCGGACGCTTTGCTGCATGTCATCCCCTCTCTCTCTGCCCTGTCTCTCTCCACCGTGTCTGTCTAATACAGCAGAAATGCCACAAAATAATCTTTAAAAAAAAAAAAAATGCAAAAAAATATGCATGAGATATCATATATACAAGTGAACATTCAAACTCTCTTACCAGGAATAACCAAATGTCAGCTACATGTTTCACAGAATGGACGTGGAGAGTGACATTTCACCAACCTTTGTTTGTTTTTACTGTTTCTTTTATATAGTTAGTTTATTATTAGTTAGTTATTTGTTTCTTAATATATTTCTTTATAAACCAACTCCAAGTTTTGTATTTCTTTTCCTTTTTATTACCTTGTTGAATATGCAACAGTTAAGTTGGCAAGAGCAAAACAGTGACAGGACCAAGCAGTGGACTGGATGTTAACCTAGCTAATGTTACCTTTAATCATCATTATCATGTGCAGCCGTAAGCTTGAATTGTGATGCATGTCGCTGACTCATCAGGGTTGTTGTTGTTGCTGTTACAGATCCCATCCTCAGCATGTTACTAATGATGGCAACTTTCCTGCAGGAAATGTAATTTGGTGAATGTCATTATCCCAACCGCCGGATCAGTAATACAAGACCATGCACTCTTAGCACAGGAAGTCCTTGAGAGATTTGAGGCTATAAATATCAGCACAGCAAGTTCTTGACTTCCTCTGCTTCCCTTCAAACACTTCATCAAACAACAAAAAACCCACAGCAATCAAAATTAAGCATTTGGAAATGTCACATTAAGCCGACAATAGTCATAAAGGAGGGCTGTGTTGATGGACTCGGCCCAAATTGGCATGGAGGGAAACCCCTGGTTATAAGCTCAATGAAATGAAAATTTAATGAGGTAAATGAAATAAGTATTTGAGAGCAACCAATCTCACTTTCATAGTTAATTATCACAGCACATCATTTGAGCCTTTGATGCAAATTGAGCCGTTCTTCAGATGTGGAATCAGCAGATCTGACACTCCTTGTCGGGCTTTAATGGAATTTATTGACAAAAGGGGGGAAAAAATTGTATGATCGCCTGAGAAGGAGGACTCTAAGGTTACAGATGAGCCTATCTTTCTCTCTCTCTCACTGCGCGTGTGTGTGTGTGTGTTTGTGTCTGTCTTCCTCTGTCGGCTCATTTGTCTGGCCCCCTACTGTAGTTCCCCCACAGCCACCAGGTGTTAGGCATTACCAACAGCTTTGGAGCAAATTTTTCCTTGGGAATCAATGAGATGAGTTTAACACAATGAATCACCTATACAATATTCTCAACAGTGAAAGGATTTCCAGTAAATCAGATAATACTCACTGCGCCGGATTCAGGGCCTCATCATGTGGCCTCGCATCATGACGAATAATGTGAAGTAATGCACACCGCAGTCATTAGGTCACGCTTCCGTAACTGGTCTCACATTTTCTCCTCTACATCTTTCCTCCCTTTCCGTCTTTCCTCTCTCACTCGGCCTTTTGTTACTGCAGGCCAGAGCCAAACACCAGTATTAGTCACCCCCTTCTGCACTTCATTTTCATCCTTTATATCGTCCGCTCTCTCCTCCCTCATGCCATCACTATCCTCATCCCCTCTTCTCTGTGTCCTTTCTCTCCGCTCTTTATTTCTAGGATTATTGTCATGCAGGTCACAAGTCACCTAGCAGCTTCTGCATGTCAGTGATCCTTTCACAATATTCCCTTTCTGATTAATCTTTTTTCCCCTCTCACTCTTTCACCAACCCTGCCACCATCCTTGTGTCCCTCTTTCCCAGCAAGGAGTACACAGCTACTTTCACAGATGCTGTTCTTGGGAAAATAAGCCTCTTTGTGACTTTGTAACTTATCCCATTCTTGTAAAATGCAAGTACATTTCATTCAAGCAGCCTTATATAATATACAATATGTCAAACTGCACCTGTGGCACCGTGGTATCAGCAGCTTATGAAACAAACCTCGAAAAAGGGGGAAATAGCACAACAAATCAGGTGCACCAGTAAACAAAGCCAGGAGTAAGCTGTGCAGCAACCGATTTGGCCAAAAAACAGAATGACTAGTTTGACATTTTATTATACATCCCATTGCAATGTTTTGCCATAAATCTAATTATCCATCCTTTTCCCCGACTCATTCCTTCCTCAGTCCCAACTTTATTATGTAAAGTTTTTGACTGGAGGTGCTCCCGTTCTTTTCCGCCCATGCATATTTACAAAATGTTTAAACAAGGAACAGGACTCACTTTTCTATTTTCAGTTTTATTAATATGCAGCCATTACCAGTGTCATGTCCCATTCCTGTCCATGCACACAAAGCCCGGCTCATTTGCATAGCAGCCTCAGTCCGTTTCTGTTTTTGCGACCTGTTTCACACACAATTTGGTCCTCCTAGTTGTCGCTTTCATTAAGAATCACAGGGGAGTGTGAACCTGACCGGATTAAATGTTAAAATGAAGAGCGACAACCGTATTTAGCTCTAATTTGAACAGCGCCTTAGTCACTCTTTACTGTTGCTCCTTTGCTCTTGTGCATTTTCTACATTTTTCGCCCACCATCAGTCTTCACTCGTCCGTTTGCCAGCCTTCTCACACCGTGCACATCCACCAGATGTGTTTTTGTTGATGACATGAAAAACAGCTACTTAATGCTAACTAACTACAAACAACAGCAATCACCATCCCACATGTCATATTATACTTATATACACATTTACTCCACTGTACATAACATATAAAAGTGCACATATAAGAAACTTCTTTTTCTGCTCACTCCTCCTCCAAATCCACTGTAAATGTTGAGACGGCAGCAAAATGGAGTGATGTTAACCATGAAAATACTGAAATTACAATACAATAGAATAGAACCGAATAGAACCTAATTATGCACTTTATTGTAGTTGGACATATATTGCATTTACACATACAAAGTATCAAAAATATAAAAAAAAACATATGGATATGAAAGATCACAAGACAAACCACAAAATTCAAACTGCAAATAAATCAAGTAAATATGTACAGAGATGTTGCTCAAATTGCTTATTTCTGTCAAACAGATTAGAGTTATAATTGATTATTATAATTCTCTCTTAGATGGAACTATTCATCCAGTGAGTTAAGAGCTTGTGTAATAACCACAACAAAGTGCTTTTCTTGTTGATCAGGCAAGAAAAGTTGTTTGAAATTTAAAAAAAAAAAAAAAAAATTATCTTAATTATGAATATGTCAGTAGACCCAGTGTGTAGAGCCAATGTGTGGCTGTTGCCATAAAACTTGTACAGTTCGGCATTATGAAAATGGAAAGTCTCTGTAGGAAGAAATAAGCAGAATGTTCATTTTCTTTTGTACAATTAATCGTTTTTTGGTCAGCTCCTTTGAAACAGGTGCTCACTGAAAGTCTCCAGCTGCACTTCACGTGTGTGTGTGTGTGTGTGTGTGTGTGTGTGTGTGTGTGTGTGTGTGCATCTGAGCGTGTATGGATTCAAGATTGTGAACTGCACTGGCTGGATGCTTGAAGAACTGTTAGTGAGTCCAGGCTGCTGATAAAGTGAAATATGCAGACCTCAGTTAATTTGTGCCTCTGGGGTCTGGAGATGGAAAGGTAGTTATAATACATGACTGTTTGCTGAAGAAGGTCAGAGAGGATGGCATTCCTCGGTCAATCACTGATAAGCCAATGTGCAAATTGGCACTGTGGGAACCCAGTAGTCTCTGTGGGGCCAGTGAGTCTGTTGTCTTGCTTTCCTCAGCACAGAACATGATCCTACACATATAAGGAGCCAAGCTGTCAGATAAAAAATATAAAATCAGTGTTGGGTCAAGATCCCTCCTTTATGAATAAACAAAGCTAATTGCCTTTGGTACAAGGGAGTAGGAAAACAGTGGGAAAATGTCACATAGCATGTACATAACCTTCAATGGGGAACAAGTTCTAGGAAGGCAGTCAGCCGGAGGTTCACAACAGGAAGCAGCACTTGTGTTATTTTATGTATTCATTGTTTGCACGTTTTTGTTTGTTACCTTCTCATCAGCACATAATCTGACTGCTTACCTAAACAGGCTATCACTTTACGGTTGCTCACACACACACACACACACACACACACACACACACAAAGACACACAGCATGAGTCTAGGATTACTGCATCATCAAGGTGTACAAACACATATCTCTATCCTTGCACCAAGCTCGCTGGCATACAGTTACACATCACAAGAGCACATGTCAAAACCACAGAGAGGCCCCGGGCTTCCTCATAGCATGTGTGTTCATGTGTGTGTGTGTGTGTGTGTGTTGATTGCAGATGTTTTAACTCAGTTGTATGTTGTTGAACCTACTATTCCTGTCCCCCTTAACATAATGGCTGTCAATGCTTGTCTCGATGTGTGGCCTGTGCTCTTTGTGTTTGGGGCAGTGATTTCCCTTAAAATTGAATGTCAGGGCCAAGCCACCCTGCCAGGAGCTGCTGTTGCCCATTGAAATGCGTGTCATCTCTACTTGTCTCAAATTTTGGCATCACCTGGCCTAATAGTTATTTTAATGGACTGGCGACCTTATTGAGAAACATTTCTGTGGAAAATAGCTGTGTGGCATAGGTGCAGTGGGTGGAGACGTCGTCATGCAACCAAAGGATCAAGCCCTGTGTGGCGGCAAACAGCTGCCATATTGAAAATGTCCTCAGAAAAACACCAGCAGGCGCTATACTGTGGTTGACTTGGACATTCCTGTGGGATGAGGGCTGTGGTGTTTCCCTACAGGAGCCAAGAAAGAAAGAAAAGAAAGGATGAAAGAAATTCTCTAGGTATGATGAGACAACATATGATGAAGCCTGCAAAATCACCATGAATAAATTGGGTATTAATGAAGTTTACACGCCTATCAGACTAACTGTGGATTCACAGATGTTGTAATTGTACAGGTGCCACTTGCATTCTGTGCACAGAGCCAGGAGTTAGTGCTGCACTATCGCTGTGTATCACAGGAAATGTTTTTGAGGGTACATGTGAAACACTTTGGCAACCAGAGGACTGAAAGTCAAATAGCCTCTTGGAAAAGACTTGTTGAATCAGTCAGCCATAAAGAAAGAGGACTGAGGGTGCTGTGCTAAGAAGCTGAAAGGCATCAAATGTTTTGCTTACATTCAAAATATCTCACCAAAAACCTCTGAAGGCCTAATAAACATGTTGAATACTCATGGTGCTCACCACTAGAGGTTATTAACTACAAATGGGTACCTGTAAGATTCATAGTAAAAACAAAAAACTATGTTGATCTATCTATCTATCTATCTATCTATCTATCTATCTATCTATCTATCTATCTATCTATATAGATATATATGGACAAAAGTATTGGGCCATCTACACATTGTACCTACAGCAGCTTTACTGACATCCCATTCTAAATCCATCGGAGCATGTCTGTAGGAATTTTTGCCCGTTCATCCAGAAGAGTATTTGTGAGGTCAGACACTGATGCTGGAAGAGAGGGCCTGGCATCCCAAAGGTGTTGGATGGGGTTGAGATCAAGGCTCTGTGTGGGCCAGTCAACTTCCCCCACACCAAACTCAGCCAACCATGCCATTATGGACCTTGCTTTGTGCACTGGGGCTCAGTCATGCTGGAACCAAACCCAGCCTCGTCCATCAGGCCGCCATATAGAGAAGTGTGATTTGTCACTCCACAGAACACGTTTCCACCGCTCCAAAGTCCTGCGGCGCCATGCTGTACACCTCTCCATCTGACCTCCATCTGAGCTCTTTAGAACGAGCCATTCTTTCACAAATGTCGGTTTTGGCTATGGAACTGAAAGAAACACCTGAATTCAATGATTAAGAGGTGTGGCCCAATAATTTTGTACATATGCAATTTACAAATTGTGCTCCCTATCATTATTTACATGTCATTTGGAGAAAATTACATTCATAAGTAATGTGACCTGTGATGAAGTTTGATAGTGGCAGTGAAGGAGTGAAGTGTCAGAAGCGTCCGACTGACTGACATTTGAATTTGGCCTCTGTACCCTGGGGTGCCTCGGTGTTGATGCTGAGGTTTGGATTTGAGTATTTCATTTGAGTCATGAAATCCATCATGACACAGGAGTCTCACCCTGAGTGACCTGAATTTACCAGTTTATATCAACAGCAGCATGGTAAAAACAGAAGCTTGGCAACAGCGCTGGAACCCAAATTTCTTTTGACCCAAGAGGGCAAGCTGCTGCTCCCGTGTCGGCCAACACGTCGCGTCTGCAGACGAAAATTCACTCCAACAGTTTGTAGACCCTCCATCCCACCAGCCCACCCTGCCGACATTGTAGCCACCCCACAGCTTTCATGTTGTCAGCGATTAGCACCGGCCGTGTTTGTTGCCAGCAACAACGGCTGGTTACTATGGACTCCAACAGAGAGAGACATCTGGAGCTGGGTCGCCGGGGCAACATGGCAGTGTGGGTCAGAAATGCAGGGGCAACAGTCTTGACAGCGAGCCTGAGACGAAAATGTGTGCGTGCGTGTGAGGACAGACTCTCGTACAACATGCTGCAGGGTGATGATGATAACGTGAGTAATGATTTATAGACACACACACATACACACACACACTCCCCACCTGAGGATGCTGAGGGCAAGAGCATTAAGCGAATGCCACCAGCCCGACATGTTAGGAATGTTGATCACTACCTCAGATTTTGGCCATGATTTAAATACATCATACATCACCTGAGCTCAGTAAACCTAATTGAAACTCCAGCATTTAAATGGGTGACAGTTCCCTCTGGCTGTGTCAGGGAGAGAGGAGAGGGAGAGCAGGGCGAGGTGAGGCGAAGAATGAGAAAGAGAGGGAAGTCTACTATCCTATACATTTACTGCAGTAGTATAGCTGTAGATTTACTGCCCATAAATGGCCCATCCACCCACCACCCCTCCACTTACACCTTACCACACAAACCTCAGGCGCCACACCAAGATATCCACACTCACTTCTGGGAAACTACTACAGAGGCGCACTTCCAGGAAGTCTTGACTGATTTTCAGCCGAAGACACCGAACGAAAGGAATGGAAAGGAAAACCGGAAACAAAACGTATTTTACAAGGATCAAAAGTGTAACCGAAGATTAAATATTTCATTGTTCCAGAACAGAAAAATGATTTTGAATTCGGTTGAACCATATATATATATTTTCTTTTTAACCTAACCGATTTGAGAACAGTAGGTTGGGGAAGGAATGCTAGAACAGAAATGATATATGACAAAAAAAAAAAAAAAATCTAGTGGAGGATGAAACTGGAGGACATCGCCTCCAAGCTCTGCGCCAGCCGCTGAGAGCGTGCTTCATTTGAAATCAGAAACATTTGCTCCACTGGCCATGTTGCATCACACCTGATGGGACCTTCCATGCTCAAAAATCATCCCAGTTCAGTTCTCAGTGACTGACACACACATTCTTCCACTGAAGTAATAAGAACCTGGAAGCTGCTCAGAGAGGGCAACGCTCTGCCAACAATGAACAACTGTCCAACTTGATATTACACCTAAACAGATCATTTCTATTACTTATATTCAAAATAAAGTTGACTTTTTCAACCCTGCAGACACCCTTAGGCATTGGAATTAAGTCACTAGGTTCATTAGTTTCATAACTGTGGCTAAAGAATGATAATCACATAATGACAGCGATCCCAGCTCTGGATCACCACCAAAATCTAATCAATGTCATGAAAATTTCATGAAAATCTGTTCCTACGTTTTTGAGATATTCTGCTGTCAGACAGAAAGATAAAATAACAGAGAAAAAAAAATACTCTCTTTAGCAGAGGTAATAAAGTGGATATTGGCAGTTTTCTGGTGTATTGGCTCAGATAATTAATGGTAATCCACATGGGAAATGCCATTCAGTTAAAAAAAAAAAAAAAAAAAAAAAAAAAAAAAAAGACAGGCTAACCATAGTCCAAAACACAGATAACTGAACGATTATTCAAGTCTCTGGCTGTAGTTTGTGTTGTACTGACGCTGGTTTCACTTCAGCTTTTGTTTACATTTGCACGCTGTGAAAAAAAAAAAAAAAACCTAAGCTATATTTGGCGTATTGATGAATACGGTCCAGATGCTTTCTCCCTCTGCTCCTCTTTCAAAACAATGCTCTCTGGGAAGCAGCTGGAACAATATTTTGGCGCCACACTGACAGCAACACAATGTTAGGCAGCATTTTCTTTTCTTTTTTTTTTTTTTTCCCGTGTAGTCCTTGATGTCTAGACACTGCATTACCACAGTGAGTTCACTGTATTCTTCTCAGTATGCTGCTGTTATGTAATTGCCCATCACATAATCTTCAATAAATATTGTATTTTTATCTTATGTCCTCTCTGTTGCTGCAATAACACAATTTCCCCAAAGGGATCATGCATGTCTCACCTATTCTGGTGGGTATCAGTTGCTGCGGGGCCAAAAACGATAAGGGTGTTCAGAATGATCAGTTACAGGGCATTTATTTTCTTAAGCATGGACCGTCATGGCGAACTTCATCCTGTGTTGTGGGAATAGTTAAAGAAGGCCATAATACAGGAAGCCCTTGTGACATGCTTGAATTGCCTATGCAGACACAAAGGGAGGCTCAAAGTGAGAAAGACCTCTCAAACCTTCGGATAAAGCAATCTCCACCTCCTTTTAACAATCAGCTAATCTCTTTACGGCGCTTTGTGCTCGACTTGTATGGGCCCAGAGGAGGAAAGGAGGAAGGACAGCTGAAAGGGAAGAGAGGAGGAAAATTAAAAGAAAAAAGAGGTGGAAGAGCGATGAGAGGAGAGGAGGAGGAGAAGAGGAGGAGATGAGAGGGAGGAGAGGAGGAAATTAGACAGCTTAAGGCCTTAAGACTCGAGTCTATGCAGGTGAGGTCATCTCAAGGAGGGCAGAGAGAGAGAGAGAGAGAGAGAGGAGAGAAAGGAGAGTGGAGTTGGGGGGAGGAGGAGTGCGAACGGGAATCCATTATGGCATCCAGTAAGCTTACTCTCTCCACTCCTGCCTCCTGGACTCAATACCCTGTCCCCTGACACACACACTCACACTCACACACACACACACACACACTAACACACACACATATTGTAACATTCCCTGAGGATTCAGCAGACCAATTCTCAGTATTGATTTTGATGGAGACCTGAGCCGCGGCTGAGAAAGACTCACTTTAAACCAAGTGGACCTAAGCTGTAACACGAACAGACGTACCAAGCCCTGCACTGCTCTCTGTATGTGTGTGTGTGTGTGTGTGTGTGTGTGTGTGTGTGTGTGTGTGTGCGCGCATCCGTGAGACCGACAGTGGTGTAAAAGTGGAAGTGGGACCCGGCAGTGTGTCCATGTTAAGTGAAGTCACTGCCATTTAAACAGGCAGCTGTGACATTTGATATGGTGGTGGTAGGGGTGGTGGTGGCGGCGGTGGGGGGGCAACAGACAGGCAAACAGACTCACACTTGTAAGCTTCCAGCAACACACAGACAGAAGTATTTGCACACTTACAAATGTGGCATTTGAGCAGAGGGGAAGCACAGATGGGAGCAGGGATATACTACAAGTAAATACCGGATACACACAGAAGCACCAAAAGCTCGCCTTAAAGGCCAGGGTATGAATAACTGCCACGCTTTCCACAGTTTTAATTGATTAAAATATACTTTGGTGTGTTAAAAAAAAAAATCATCATAGGCATAAGTCCAGGCAGTAGAGGCGAGGAGCAGAGACTTGAAGTTTATGACTAATTGGCTGGTAAATTACGCAAATTCAAACTGGTAGCTGGTGTTCACTGTTGTGTGGTGACACTTTTTTATTTTTGCCTTGTGACAAGTAGAGTACGAAATCACTGTTTCAAATTCGGTAGCATTACAGATGGAAATTTTTAAAAAATAAATAAATAAAAATAAAAATAGTGTGGTGATTCATCATCCCCTTGAAATATCAAATTGCAGTTGCACTATCCAAACTGTATCCCACCCTCCTCAGTTGTTCTCCTTATAATTAGTCATCATCCTCTCACAGTAAACCTAATATTTATGAAAATTTGCCGAAATAGTTTACTTTCCTCTGAGAGTTCATTTGTGAAATAAGTGACAAGTGGATGTATAGAGTCACCATTAGAGGTCAAGATTCGCAGAGTTTTGAGTTTGGGGTTTAGTTACTATGTAATATATGTAATGCATTTGTATAGTAAATGTAATGGTAATGTTTTTTTTTTTTTTTTTTTTTTTTTTTTTTCTCAGCTGTTTATGCTTGTAGTTTCTCTCCAGTTTTGTCCAGTAATGGAAGGCTCTAGGGTTTCAGGCACAGCAGATGGTGACGGCAACCACATGCACACAGTGAAAACCAGGCTTTAGTCAGGTTTGGGGTCTCAAAATACTGCAATTGTATGAGCTCTGTTAGGCTTTGGCTGGACTGATGTGGGATCAGGTTGGTCAGTTTGGGGCCATATTCATGCTCCACGGGAGATTTAAATGCATTCAATGTTTGAGACGGGCCAATGGGCCTCTAAAGACCCAGGTGTCATTAACGTAATGAGGGGCATCCGCAATAATGAGTTTAAAATGTAGGTAATAGGTGAACATTCATGCAGTTAAATTTCCATCAGAACCCAATTTTTAGTTTGTGTGATAATTATGTCATCACATCAATGGTTTGGTAAAAGTTATCTTATTCAAATTAACTCTGTTCTTTACTGAACAGTGTAAGGAGTCATAGTGCCCAGACACAGGTTTGCCAAACTGTCTCTCTTGCAGTATCCTTGGCTGAGTTTGGCTCTTGAGGGGAAAACATGGCTTGATCCACTCAGAATAAAACCAATGTGGTCTTCCCTGTGGGTCAGATTGTCTGCTACATGAAAGCAGCACGCCAAACCCTGCGGTGAAACACCGGGTAGGTCCAGACGAGCAGGGCTTCATGAGCAAGAGCTACCAAGGAAGAAAAAGTACTTCATTTCAAGGTTATTTTCTCTTTCTCCTCTCTTAAGCTGCAGAAGATCAAATCTGCATAGATGTGTGGCCCTAAGGCCATGCTTCTCAGCGTTCCTCGGGGCCTTGATGAGTCACACAGCGCCAAACCTGAGCACTCAACAAACTCACTGCTCGACAAAACACTGCAGCTTACCCTCTCTAAGGGCAAGGCTGCCTCTTTACCTCATATCGAAAAATGATAAGAGTGTAGAAATGGATTTATGTCTGCTTAAACACATCTCTAGGCGGATGCAAACACATATACCCGCACGAAACACACACAAACGTAGCCTTTGACTTTTTTTTCCTTTTTGTTTTTAACAGACTGTAGTCGGAACATCAATTTAGACAAACACAGTAAGTCAGTTTAAAGTGCCACTTAGTCATCCTTATGACAGTGTGCGTGAGAAAGAAAAGAGTTTAAAAATAAGGTATGGCTCACAAATGGAGCTGGCGATGAGTCATATTTAACCATTTAGGTCACACACATGTCCACGTGTAACATTTGGTGCTCTGGCAACCCTAAAATTTCACTCAGGAACACGCACACCTGAATGCCAGATGGTAGCAGCAAGAAGTCGATGGTTACAGTGAGTTACATCAGACAGGTAAGCAGAGCCACTGAGCCAGTTGGATTGAATACAAACACTGACTTCATTTTGTGGAGTACTGCCAAACAATAAACTGCATTATACAACCACTAATTCCAGCCAAGGAATTGGATGGATTAAATAGCCATGCTTTAAGAAGCAGTAAAGAATATCAGGCTACGCTTCATGAACTGGATGCTAACCAAGGAGCTGGTTAACCTCGTGTCTCATATGCTGTTTACTCATATTGATTCACACAACACCGACTTCTAGAAAATATAAATGCATTAGCAACCTTTGTATAAAAACCATAATCCAGTGATTATGGGTAATTTGACAAATATGGCTAATTTGTCAAGGTTTTGTGATTTTAATTGATTCTTTATATGTTCTGCAACAACGTCAGTAAGTGAAAATAAAAATAACTTGGTTGGAAATATAAGGAAAACATTGAAACATGAAAAAAAAAATTCTGGGATTCAGCTTTTCTAATTAATGAAATATGTGTTTTTGAAGACTCAGTACTGTCCAGTCTAAAGATCAGAGTAGGTCTCTCTCTTGAAATGTTGCTTTGTTTTAGTAAGATTTTACTGATTTATTGTATTTATTGTTATTAGTCTGACGTTTTTGTGTTGTGATGTTTTGTTGAGGGTGAATCAAAACTATTTTAATTTCATTTTAATTTTTGTTTTCACAGAGCAATTTGTTAATGTCATTGGTTCATCACTGTCATGAAAGAGGGGTCATCAGCAACTATTTTTCATGCAAAAATTCGGTCAGCCTGTTAGCTCACATGGTAGAGCGCGTACCGCTTATCAGTGCTGATTCCTTACCACAGCGGTAAGGAAAACACTACCTCTGAATAAATATTTCTAATTGCATCTTAAATGTTTTAAATTCTTCACAAAATATTGTAAACAAAATTCTTGCCACAGCAGTTTGTTCCAATCAATGCATACAATCAATCAATTGGTTCCAATTTAACATAGGAAAAATTGTTAATATAGGCTGTAAGGAAATATTCACCAATGGAAATTTGCGTTAATGCACTTGAGTCCCCAGTTAACAGCGATACAGTGTAGTGCCAAACAAGGCCTTTCATATGAGCTGATGTGAAGAATTTAACTACCAGGGTCAAACCAGAAGCAGCCACAGACAGAAAGTGCCTGTTGGTTGTTAGATTTCACCTCATCTACACCAACCACATGATGCTGTATTCTGCACTGCCACACTCAACCCTCTTGAAAGGTAGAATCTCTTTTGTGATTTTATGTGGCCCCTAAAGTGGTTCGCTGACTTTTCGGTGTCCTTTCTTAATATTCCTCTGCCACGTTCCAAAATTATATCTCCATTTGTCCTTCCTTTTCAACACCTAACCTGGCTGAGTTCCCCCAGCAGCTGAAAACTCACCTTCACCCATCTTCTTCACTATAGCCTCCAATGAACTACACTTCTCCTGTTACAATGCAGAGTTTCCAACAGCGAGAACCATACAGAGACCGAGAAAGCAAAGGTGTACTTGTTTAGGGACAGCTGGTGCCCTCCCGGTCACATGACGGCAAACATCAACAAGGGTGGAATGGGCTGTCTTAGTCATTTGCATACTTAGCCAATGGCACTGCCATTTTGATACAACATCAAAGATTAAAAGTTCACATACTACAGAGCTGGCAGCAGCTGGTAGCCGTCTTAATAGTTCAAAAGGATGGTTTGATTACAGGAAATTGTATGACAAATAGAAATAATGACACTAATCATTTAATATAATAACTCAGGGAGTACAAAATAAATGTAGGTAATCACTGCAAACTCAGGCATGTAGGTCAACACATCAAGAGAAGCATCACTAAAGAAATTCTAAGACTGCTCACCTAGTAGATACACTGTGCACCTCAATTATTAGTATTATTATTCCTTGGTATTCAATCTATTTATGTCACTAACAAGGAACTGCCTATAGTCCAGCCTAGAGAACGATATATATTTTTTTCAAATAAAAACAGTAAAGTGAATGAATTCATCATATATACTTTCAGACAGCTACCATTGTGCTGGTGCCCAAACATGCTGCTGCTAAGGACCTGAATGACTTCCTACCTGTGCCCACACCCCCATCATTTCCAGGTTTTTCAAGAGGCTTGTCTTGCACATCTGAAATCCTGCCTGTCCTAAACATTGGATCCCCACCAGTCTTGCCCTGACCCACCTGGACAACACCAACTCATATGTTGGAATCATAGAAATTGAACGGAAGTAGAACAGACATTCCCACTGAAATCAACACAGCAGGATGTGCAGAGTGGCGGACATATCTATTAGAATTGCTGGTATTGTTGTAGTGGGCTGGTTTCCATATAAACTACTGAATTAGTTTTGTTTTTTTCTTTTCTTCTTACTTAAGTACATTTTTGTTTGAGTAATGTACTTCAGTGCATTTTAAATCATATCCATTACATAGGACAAATGATCAGTGACAGCTTGTGGAATCTTTCACAATGAATGCTCAGTCAGCGAAGATGAGAAGAGGAACCTGCTTCTACTTTGTTGGTACTACTTTTTGCCATTTCGAAATTGCAAAAAAAAAAAAAAGTTCTGGAAAAGTTCACTCTGAAAAATTGCAGGTGGTCGATGGAAACGAGGACCATTTCGACTCAAAAAAGTGGAATGTGTGGAAAAAATAATAATAGTGATTGAGCACAATGAGAACTATCTAGACTCAACTACCTACTATCTACTTAAGTAAAATATCTGCAAAGTAACAGTACTTCAACTTGAGTCATTGTTATTACTCCATGCACCACTGGTTGTAGCTTCCAACCATCAAGCTTAGTAGCCAATTATTCAAATGTTTTTGAATGCAGCATGAAAACAGGCCCAAGCTCCACCCAGCTGGTATGTCACCATTCACCCGGGCACCTTGAAGCGAGCGCACCCACAGGGAGCGGTGATAGGAGAGAGATCATTTATTCTCTGAGACGGCCTCCACTGACCGTGACAGCCAATGGACTTCCACTTTCACGTCTGGGACAACCAGTCAGATGTCCTCCGATGAGTCACAGAGGGAAAACCAATGGGCTTCCAAAGACCTACGTATCATTACTGTAATGAGGGGCCTCTGGGAGAATGAGTTTAGTGGTGATTAATGGGATGGCCCCTTAATGGGAGGCTCACACGCTATTGGATGGGAGTTAGACAGGAATTCACCAATCAAAATACGGCAATGTGGTGCGCTGACGGTGAGTGGCTCTGTTACTGGAATGGCTTTGTCGATGGGATACTTCACTTCGTTTTTGTTTTCCCCAGGCAGCCTCTCTTCACTCTGGTGTAAAAACCTTGTATCTCCAACATGTCAACTTTTCTAAGTATCTTGTGTTTTAGGCTTGATGGTAATGCATTTCTGACATTAGCTAAAGGGTGTTGAAAGGATTTTATGAGCCTGTAAGGTCAGAGTATTTTCTCATCTCATAGGGGAACCATGTACATCATTCGGGTGAAAAATTGGGAGTTACAAGATTTTTTCCTGGCTATATACCTCTCCATTTTTTCATCACCTTGACTTGGCTGGGTGATATGGACAAATCCACATTTTTTCATAACCAGTCATTAGTAAAGTGGAAATGATGGCCAAGCAGGTAAAGGCAAATAATCTAATATCTAGAGGAGTCTAAACTCAGCAACTCGCCTCCTTTTATTGTAACACAGCCTTTAAAACCAAAAAGGACAACACGACTGTCATATCATGATATTAAAATATTTGAAACCCCAGCTGATATCTAGTGTCATATCATGATACTGATATAATATCAACTATAACACCAAGCCCTAACCTGATTTCCTGTGCCAAAGCCGTATGGCTGTGCTCTCTCCTCCTCCTCCTCTAGTAAACTGACTTCTGGTTCTGTAATCCTACAGCAAACACACAAAGCACTTTCTTTCTCTGTCTCGCACACACACACAGAATCTCATGTCTTCTCCTGAAAACAAGAAGCAGGTGAGTCAGAGAGAAAGATGGAGGAGGGGAAGAGAGGTCGACAGAGAGAGAGAGAGAGAGAGAGAGAGAGAGAGAGAGAGAGAGAGAGAGAGAGAAAGAAGAAAACAGTAATACAAGTCTGACAATTGAAGCAGACAGGTTAGTAACCCATTTCAAGAGGGGGGAAATGGGGAAAACACAACTGGCAGAATAAGAGGAACGAGGAAATCAACTGGAGCTCAAAAGCAATGAAAGGTTGTGCAATACATATAAATAAATATGTCAGATGTACACAAGCTGATGAGGAACACCACCAATCTCTCTCTTATTTATACACACATGCGCACACACACACACACACACACACACACACACACACACACATGCACACACACACACATACTGCATTAACCCAATGCTGACAGCTGGTGTGGGACTGACTGTCCTGGTTATCAACATCTAGATTCTCCCCCTGCTCCTCCTTCTCAACCCTTACTGTACTGTACTGTGTGCGTGTGTGTGTGTGATGATATTCATGATTGTTTCATGATTCATGACATTCAGTTATGTATATGAACCTACTTGCATATACATATACATATATTTGTGTGTGCGTGTGTGTGTGTGTGTGTGTGTGTGCGCAGTGTAACTGGTGGTGGTGTTTTAGTCCATTTGAAGCTGTTTATACTGCCTGGTTAAAGTTTGATGAGACCTCTGCCAGTAAATGAACAGTTTGGAATTTGGAGAGACGCACTGCGGAAAATACATCATGTCTGTGTGTGTGTCTGTGTGTGTGTGTGTGGGTGTGTGTGTGAGGGTGTGTGTGTCTACCATACTGTCAATATGTGCTTCTACCAGGGTTCCACAACAAGCAGGTTTGTTTGTTAGTGTGAACTCGATGTTTGCGTGCCACTTCAGTGTGTGCATGTGTGCATGAGTGTGCTTGTGGATGTGCCTGCATGTGCTTTTCCTGCATGAATCTGGCTTATATAGGGTGTGCATGTGTGAGTGTGTGTGCGTGTTTGTGTGTGCGGCTAACGGAAATGAAAGTGTGTGAGATTGGCATGTAATTATCAGGGTGTCAGCTCAGTGATACTCGGCAGGGTCATTCATCCTCTGACTGTCATCACTCCGCACACTCTAGGACTCAACTATACTCTTGGTCTGTGTGTGTGTGTGTGTGTGTTGTATCCCAGCCTAAACTTCCAGTGTGAGTGGCGGTGCAGAAATCTTTAAAAATATATATGTGGATGAAGTCCAGCCTGACTTCAAAGCTCTGTGCTTCCTCATGCTGGTGTGAAAACGAGCATTGGCTGCAGTCATTCTTCACTCATATTAGGACTTACCTTACAAAGTCAAGGAAGTCACATGACAGTGACATAACACCATGAGCAACAGATCCTATAGGAACCTAAGACCATCATTTACAGTACAGTTACTCCAAAAAAAAAAAAAAAAAAAACATTACAAGAGAACTTACACTGATGATGAATACTATGACACTGGATTTCCTCATCAACCATCACAAGACTATAACACAGCAAGCACACATCCTCCACCCTCACCATGTGCACCAGCATCCCCCAGGGCCGTGTGCTGAACCTCCTCTGTTATGCACTATTCACGCATGACTGCCGACCAATCCACAACTCAAACACGGCTTCTAAGTTTGCCGATGATAGACAGTCATTGGGCTCATATCAGACAACGACAAAGCCGCATGGAGAACTTCACAGCATGGTGAGCCAGCAATAATCTGGTCTTAAATACCAAAGAGAGGCTGTGGAGAAAGTGCCCTGCACAGTAGGGGTTTCTGGCAAACTTCACCTCCTACCAAGGTGCATGGAGAAAGGAGAAAGTCTACACATATCAAACCTTCAGCAACACTTGTAGCATAAAGAACAACCCCTTAGCGGTAGACCAATGTATTTCGGATTGTGGCTTTCGTCAGTATCATGATAAAACAACATTTAAAAAGGGTAGGGACCACTCCCTAGAGAGTCCCCAGCTTCTGGTTCCTGGGAGTCACCATCACAGAGGACCTCCCCTGGGCTGAAGGTACCTCAGCAGTGCTGATTTAGGATGCATTCAGAAAGGATCAAGTGTTGCAGCAGCGCATCACAGATCTGGGTGGTGGTGTTTTTTTTGACCGTGTCACTACATGACCCAATTGTGAGCTCTACCACCTTCCCCCAATTCAGGATGGGATGGAGGTGATCAGCTTTTCCTCCATCTTCACTGTAGCTCAGCACACAGTGGAACACCACAATACTACAGGGTAAACCAAACATGTTTGTTGTTGTTGTTCTTCTTCTTCATTGTTTAATGCCCTTGGCCAGCAGCTTCTCCACCACCCTCTGGATTGGAAAAACAAGGTTCTTCTTCCCATAGGCATCTTCAGTCTGATGGCTGTCCTTTATGCAATTGGCCACCACAATGTAACGTTGGATTGCACTGCGGCAAAAGCTGATTGTGACTTTTTTGCCGGACGCTGCTTTGTTTTTCTGAGCAGCCCCCTGCTGAAGCCAGAACACACCATGTCCATTAAAATGAAACAGATTCCTTGCGTGTTTGCCGCAATGTCTGATCCTGTCTGAATGCAGCCTAAGCCCCAGCATCGCCTTTATTTTCTGAGGAAAAAAACTTCCTTGTCAACTAGCACTACAGAGAGTCTCCTAACAAACTGCATGACAGCGTGGTACAGCAGCTGCACCAAAGCTGGAAAAAAACAGCCCTCTAGTGTGTTGTGAAAACAGCACAGGACATTGTTGGCATGCAGCTTCCATCACCAGAACATCTTCACAGCACTCGCTGTGTGAGGAGGGCTAAGAACATTATAAAGGACATTACACACACTGGACACCACCTGTTCAAACTCCTTCCATCGGGCAGGTGCTGCACAGCAAACACACACACACACACACACACACACACAGAAAAAACAGCCTCTTCCCAAAAGCTGTGGCACTATTGAACTCAGATATCTCCCGAGCCTGACCACACTGAGGTACTGCTATCACATAAATATTTACTCAGGTCATTTCAGGCCTCTTACCTGTCCACTTTCATCATCGTTCTCATTACTTTTTCCATTTCTGTATCTGCAATATTTACCCATATGTCATTTCAGCCACTAATTACTCACAGTATCTACAAACACTCATTTATTTCTGTTTGGTGTATGTGCAATATTTTGCCCACACATCTTCATTGATTATTTGAAGTATTTCAGCGTATCTGCAAACGCACATTTATATTTTTCCATTCCCTATTCCAATTCAGTACATGCAGTACACAGACTATGTGCAATATTTCTGCATATTTGCATGTCACACTGCACCTTTCCTGCTTATGTCTCTTATGTCTGCACCATTGTTAGATGTGTATTGCAATTTTATAATTCTAATATTTATTCTAACATGTGTGAAGTTTTAAAGACAAATGCACCACTTGAGGTTGACAACTGCAATTTCGCTGTGAATGCACAATGACAAATTCTTGAATCTTGAATGAATTTAGTTCATAAAGATTTACATCAGACTAAGGTGGTTTCTATAATCCATTCAAAATAAAATAAGAGCAACCTAAGAACAACTATTATTATCAAAAGGCATTCCAAAAAAGCATTAAATTGCATTATAATATAACTTACACTAGAGTTTGATGACATTTAGTAGGCTGTGGATATGAATTTATGTCATAAAGATTTACATCGGAGTGAGAAGGTGACAAAACCTTGCTCCAGATAAAAAGCTGGGTTATCTCGATTTTGGAGGGTTGACTCCACTACATCCATATGCATTAGACACCTCAAACTACACCAAGGTCAACTTTGTCCTTGATTCCAGTCATGTTTAAAAAAGAGAGGAGCTTCAAGAAAGTAACTTCAAAGAAGAAAAATGACCACTGCATTCCTCAGAACAGCATTACAGTTGTAACCATGGCAAGAAGACCGTCAAATTCAAATGAAATCATTTTATGAATCGCATTACTTACCTTTTTTTTTTTTTTTTTTCAGTAGTTAAGTGCAGTAGCTCCGATAAGGAAGAACTTGCATTCTCAATATTTTCTGAAGTAATTCCAGAGAAACCTATTGCTTTTTTTTTTTTTTTTTTTTTTTTCTAAAAGTGGCCCTGATGCTTTCTAGGTGAACAAATAATCCCTCCTCCCCTTCTTAGGACAAACATTTCTTCTTTTTCTCCTTTGAGCTTCAATGGCACTTGGCAAACCATCTTGGTGCATTGACACACCTACTGGATTTCAACAGGTCCATGTTGGAAACTCTTTACAGTGTTCACCCAAAGTGCTCCCATTCACAACACTGTCCACTTTATAACCCAGACCCAACTGTCTGAGCTGGTGCAAACCCCTCCCTCAGTGTATTATTCATCACAAATGTCCACAACATTCAAAAATCTCCTGGCAGCGTCCAAAACCATCTTAATCCCTCCTGATTTTCCCTGTATTTCCACAGCACAATTGACAACCATGGCCATGAATGCCAAAAAGAATTTCCTGTCCATGCAGATGTTTTGATCAGGTCCTTTTCTGTTCTCCTCCAGTTTCTCTTTCACTGCCACCATCTCAACACTTTTCTTCATTTTCTTAACAGCTTCAGTGTAAGACAGTGCCTTTTCTCCTTTGATCTAATACACATTCACCTCTTTAATCCTTTTTAAACACTGTGCTGACCCCGCATGATGACTCCCCTTGCAGTGCAGGCACTTTGCTTGTTTTTTACAATTCTTCATAAAGCAGCAGTCTTCCTTCCCACATCTCCTACATCCTCTGTCTCTTCCACATGCAGCAGCAACATGTCCATATTCCTGCCAGCAGAAACATCTGAGAGGAGCTCTCTCCTATGGCCTCACCGTCTAACTCATATAATCCAGGTATATTCTTTCCGGTGATTCATCTTCAAAAGTCAAGCACACCGATTTACTGTCCTCCCTCTCTCTTCTTGGAATTGTGTCAATCTTCTTGCTTCACATACTCCAACATCCTGAAGTGATTCAGCTTCAACAGACAGCAGTGCATCGCTTATTACTCCCTTCTTCGCTTTTGACCTGAGTGGAAAGCTTTCCACACAGCTATACTCCTCATATATCCGAATCTTCAGGGCTTTCTCTCTCTGATGCCTTGACGCATGATCAATGATAACCATCCCGCCTCTAGTTAGCCTGGCTGATCGAATCTCTCTTTTTTTTTTTTTTAAACCAGCAAACTTTCTGACCGCTGTTGGAAAATCCGCTTTCATCCCAATGAGAAGCGACTCCTGTGTCTTCATTGACAGACAAGAATCACATGATATACTGGATGTATTCTTCTTTTGATGCCCCGTTTTACTCTCAACTCCTCTCATGTCCTCATTCTCATTCTCACGCTGACTCCTGCTCTGACGTCATTTCGCCACCAAGATCTCCAGGCGGTGTGCTCCATGGACCAGGACAAACATTTCTCCATTTTACCTCCATTTCACTACTTGATTTCCCACCATTTTTGTCACTTGGCTCTTAAAGAGACAGTTCCTCCATTGACCAGTTTAGGAAGGTTGTATATAGTAAGTTGGAAGAAGCAAGGAAAAGAAAGGAGAAATGACAGAGGTCCTTAGCCCAAATACATACTGAAAACAGTCTTTGTGCCAAGTCACACTGTCTTTCCTGTCATTCTGCACTGTTGAATGTAAGCATGTGATTCTGACATTCTCTGAGTTTGATATGGAAGCAAAACCCATAAACATCTGGATCCTAACACATCCAATTTATGTTGCCACTGAGGATTTCATTTAACGCTGCTGACTGCATTAGAGAATTGAATGCATAATCTTTGCCACATGGTGAAAATGCTAAATATTCAGTCGCTGGTCACAGAGAATCAAATTAGCATTGCGAAGAGCCCTCATAAGAACTGGGAATGCCATTAGTCTGCTGAAAAAAAAAAAAAAATCTTTTTCTAGGGTTTTTCAGTTCACTTCCACCTGCTACATCCATCACTGACTGAACCGTCTCTATCGATGGTGAGAATGCAAGAATATCCTTGCATTAAGACTACCTGAGAATGCATTATATAGAATCAGTTTGGTATTGCTATCTAAGCCAGTGAATGTGTGTGTGTGTGTGTGTTTGTGTGTATCAAGCAAATATTAATTGTTCAGCAAGAATGTAATCACACTCATACTGCAATGCACAATCAAGAAGGAATAAAAAATAAATAAAATAAAAAATAATTGCTTCTACAAATGGCAGCATTGCTAAAACATCACTGAGGCTGATGTGTTTGCTGTAATGTACTTTTTATGTATCAAACAATCAGCGAGCGTGCTATCAGGCTTTGTGAACCATAAAGAACAACTAATTGCGTACAGCTAAATAGAATCAGATCTTTATTGTTGACGCTAAAGCTTCCCTTCAGTCACATTGGAGAGATGGATGTTTTTTCTGATGTATCAAACTGCCGCTATAAGATCAGCAAGACCGCTATCGGGCGTCATGAAAATAAATACCATGAAATTAAGATGAAGTGAAACAAATGCCTTTTTTCATTGCCGACGTCACAGCAAAATATCTAACACTTCACTAACAGTCATCTTTTGAAAGCTTATGAGTTTCTTTGTCTGCCAAGCGATTTGTCTTTAAGCAAGAGTCACGCTTTTGTGAACAGTTGAGTATAATTAAACTGAGATAAAAAATAATCAGCAGTTTTGCTCAAAGTATGGCAGCGTTATGAAAGCGCAGATGTTAAGATTTTGCTGCACGGTTTCTTGTTTTGCATTTTTAATAAAAGTGTTAGGCCGTCAATAACAATGCCACCATGCTTCATGAGCAAGAGTGCACAATTGGGCAAAAATAAAAAGTAATCAGCTTTATTTCTTCTACATCATCATTTTTTTTTTCCAGTCGAGTGTGTTTATTTTGTATCAAACAGCTATTAGTCACACAAAGCCAGACTGCGATCATGCGTGCTGAACAGCAAAGCACATCTAAGCAGAAACAAAGAAAAAGTGAGAGTCAGTTATTTAACATTAGCTCTTCCCAGCCTAATTAGCAGTAGGTGTTTAACATCACTGGTTTTTCCACTTAAAATATGACTGAAATGATTAATGGTGGAGTTTCTGTGGAACAAAGGAAGAATTGTGACATATGGGCATCCGCTGGTGGTACTGAGCCTGACAATTACAAACGTGTTGCGGTTGAATGAGATCTAATTTGTTCTTATTTTGAAAAGACATTTTTTTCCAAGAGCAATTGAAAAGATGACTATAGCAATGATTACACTCAACTGATAGCAGATAGATTATTTTACATTTTTACTTAACCATTTTACCTCAAATATATTTATTTTCTAATTTACTGCTATGGTATGTGTTATTTATTATTTTATATATTATATAGTATATTTTTATAATTTATAGCTTTTTCTTACATGACAGTTTCTCAGTGTTGTGCATGATATATTTCTCATATTGGTTTGGCTTTTCATGATATTTTATTAGGAGTAATTTACATGGAAAACAGTACAAAATTACAAAAAAAGAAAAAAGAAAAAAGAAAGAAAAACAAAGATATATAACTTTCCTATAGGGCAGCAACAGTGCACCAGCAGAGGCATTTTGAGTACAACCTGCACTTATTTTTATTTTTATTTTTTTTTTTTTTTTTTTATCTGTGACTGTATGGATATTGGTGTAACACCAGTTAGCACCACCAGTTAGTGTGAGAATGGAGCCGAAAGCTGTTTTCTCCTAATGAAAGCCATTTAGCTGGAGAAGAGCTGCTGAGTAGCTGAGATGTACTGGATGTGCACGCATGCACGCACATACACACACACAAACCACAATGTGAACAGTGGGGATGCGTTGGCAGCCATAAAATTTCTCTCAGCAATCTCTGAGGACGTTCTTTATTCAGCAACAACAACATTGGCCGGTTCGCTATGAAGACCTCAGCGAGAGGGAAGGAATTGGAATTGAGGATGAAATGAGAGGAAGGAAGAGGGAACCAAAGGCTGAAAGAGACATAGAGGGAGGAAGGAAGTAAAGAAAGGAGAGAGAAAGTGGTGTAAAGTATGACTGGTAGAGAAAGGGAAAGATAAAGAGAGGAGAGAAGTGGCAATCAACACGCCGCACATTCCACTGGCCCTTTCAGAGCTCGGCTATTCATCACGCGAGGCCAGAATATCACTGAACAATATTCCACTGGCGTCATTACTGACAAAAACCTAGGATATTGCCCATTTCGGGCGGGTAATATTCATGTCATTATTGCAGAGATGGTGATAGGAGGATGTTCACTGAAGCTAATGTTTTTACTTACAGTAAGTCACTGTGCCTAAGAGCGCAAGCTAAGTGGCTAAAATATTAAATGTAATTACTCAGTTTTGCAGTGCTACACTCGAGGCTATAAATAGGCATGAGGAGGGCAAACAGAGTGCACAACTCTGAATATGGAGCGTTGTCATTTTTTTGTTTAGATGAAAATCTTGTTGTCCTTTAAACAAGCGAGAAACCTGCCAGAGGAATGAGAGAATCCCATAATCATCTTTCACTTCCTACTTAGAAATTGCAAGTTTTGTTTGATTTTTGAAATGCGCAAAGCCATCTCTAACGAACGTTTATTTGTCTCCTGCCTGAAAACAATTAGAGATACTTAATAAGACCAATCCCGAACAGTTGCCATAAAACAAGTGGAATCTGGTGCAGAAGGCTCTTAATAAGAATATTTGTTTCTGAAAACTAAGTTGTAATCACCCTAAAACAAGGTCTTATGGTTTTCTTCAGTGCCGGTTTTTGCAGTCAGGGTGTATGTCTTCAAGAGCTGACATTATAGGAAGTGTGGCGTTTTCTTATTGGTCCCTAACTGGCCACTCTATTCTGCTGTAAAGAGGGCACACCTGCCACGGAGTTACAAGTATATGCTTTATCACGTAAACATATGCTTTCCCTTGTGAAGAGTCAGTGAAACAGGGGTGGGAGAAGTGGGAGCCTGATCTTCTGATGTTTGCAGCAGAGTTCAGACATATTAGGAATGCTAATTAGGTATTACACCAAAGTTGGGGGCAAATTGGCTGCATTAGCAACCTCAGCCCTGCAGTACTAATGAAGGCCTCTGTGTATCTCCCTACCATGGTTGGGTCACTGAGATAGCAAAGGTAACGCTCTTTCATTTGCCTACAGAGGTAGGATGTATAGCCGCCCTGTACTTGCGAGTTTTTGTAACTTAACGGGTATATTTCTTTCTTTCTTTCTTTCTTTCTTTCTTTCTTTTTAATGAAAAATAACTATACTGTTTGCTTGAAGTTTCATTTAAATTGTGGGCATTTTCAGTCTACAACGTTGGGCTGTGCATCATTATTTAGGACAGTTAAACAATCCAAGCACAACCGTGCACTTGATGTAAAAACTGGGATCTGGCACTTCCCAGGCAAGTCAAGTGTAGCCCTTTAGGCCATTTGAGACAAGCATGTCCCAAATGGCTTCATACACCATATCATTTAACACACTACATCACACTACATTGTATGTACACATTACATACACCATATTACATGCCTGTGGGCAATTTATATTCCATTCACTTGACCTGCATGCATGAAACTGGAGCACCCAGCAGAAACCTGTGCAAACACAAGGAAACACCACACAGAAAGGACCAGGGCAGAGATTTAAACTCAGGACCTTCTCACTGTGAGGTGTCCAAATAAAGTCCTGCCAACTTTCCTACTCGATTTGGGCTCAAGCCTAAAAATTGCAGGTTTAATTCAGGTGGAATTTTTGGGTCTGACTGAAGCACTAATTGGGAGCACTACAGTAATCTCAATTGTCGCCATCGTGCTTTCACTACGAAATAATTTTCTCGAAACAAGTGACAATGTCCTGAAGTGAAGCTGATCACTCCGTTAATAGCAAGATGAAGCCACTTGACTGAGGTACCTTCTTGAAACTAGCTGATTTGTCGTGAAATTACTTCACCACATTGCCGGGTTTTACTAGTCTAAATGATCCATTTGGAAGAGCCTTTTGCTTGCGGTGCAGAACACACACACTGAAACACAAAGAAACACACACACACACACACACACCATCCCTCCTCACACAGCCATTAACAACAAAGCCCTAGGTAGGAAGATGTTAGCTTAGCAGCGTATACTAATTATCTGCTCATGTGCTAGTATGAATGCCAAACTGATGCCGATCAATATGATGTACAGAAAAAAAGGGCTCTGGGAGGGATTTTTGTCACTGCAAAGCAAAGAAATGCAATCAAACTGACATACGCATACACACACAGAGAGAATTAAAAAAGGTATTTGGGAGAATCTTTTATAGCAAAAGTGCATGAAAGCATCCAGTGACTTATTTCTCTGCTGCAAACCTGCACACGAGTTTTAGCAAGGCCACAAATTAGGCCACATTAGCAAGGCCACAAATTACTGTGGAAGAATGACAAGACAGTGGACACTGACCTCCAAATACACACACACACAAATACACAATGCTGGATTTTAACGTCTATGAAGGTTTTGAGTGTTTTTTGTTTTCAATGCAGAGTCTGAAACGAGGAAAGGAAAGGAAACGAAAGGAAAGGATAGGAAAGGGAAGGAAAGGAAAGGAGAGGAAAGGAAAGAGGAGACAGGGATGGGACAGGATATAAGAAAGAAAACGGAAAAAATAGCTGCTGCTCAGTCCCCTAAAATGAAAATATTTCACTTTGTTCTCTGCGTTCTCCTTCTGCTCCATCCTTCCTCCTCTCCTCCTCGCTTTATCATCCTCCTCTAATGTTGCTGCTGCAATTGATTTCTCATAACTTCTGTTCATATGGTCTTTCTTCTCCTCTCCTCGTCTCTCCTCTCACCGGGATTTTATTTTGCATCCAGATTAACGAAGCTGACCTCGGGATATTTTCCATCTTTCTCATGGCAGATGATTTTGCTCCTTTTAATAATCTTACATTTGACATCAAACATAATGAAACTATTAACAAAGAGTAAAATCCTCCACGAAGAAACCTGCCCTAAGACAGTTTCCTATGTTTCAAGCAAAGGTTGATTTTTTTTTTTTCTTTTTTTTTTTAGACAATTTACATTATACTATAGTTAAGAGTGTTGGAGAAAATTCTCAAAGAGTAATCAAGTAAAGTTAACGTTGAGAGTTAGTAATTAAGTAATCATCGCAACTTACACTGGAATACTATTTACCATAATAACTCTGTAGAAGTCTACTGTTAAAATAATGCCAGCAACAACATTTTTATTAGAACAGTAACTGAAAATTATCCATTATGTTACTTTGTTAAGTAATCTAATTACAGTAATGCATAAATTAGACAGTTTAATTATAACTGTCTGTCTGAACAGAGTGCAGTGAGTAGAGATACTCAGAGTCACAGATTTCACATATTATCTGTCAAAGTCTTTAAGTACTTTCTATCTTTTTGAATATCTAACCCCGGAAGTTTCTTAAAAACACTCCACAAGTGTAAGGACACATTGAAAAATCATGAATATCTGAGTAACTCCATTTTGATAAAAGTCAGTGAGGTCCTTATAACTCAAAGCTCTCTTTTATTGAAACCAGCAAAAACGCATCTGTCAGTGAGGATAAATGGACTAAAAATATCCTGAAGTAAAGTTAATTAATCTGGATGCAAATAAAATCCCTAGCCAAGCTTGTCATTTTTCACTCCTCTCCGCTCCACTCCTCTCCATTTCCTCCTCCTCCTTTCTCCTGTCCTCTCCTCCACAATCCTGTCCTAGTTTACCTATTATTCTCACCTCCTCATCCTCCTTCCTCCCACCTCCTCCGCTCTGCTCAACTCTCGACTCCTAAACTCCTCTACACCCGTTTCACCCCCTCTAATCTCGTCTCTCCTCCTTTATCCGCTCTCCAGCAGGCTCCGCGGCATCCTTCTTTCCACCTGTCACTAGTTCCCCTCTTTTTGTCATTTACTTTGATAGGAGGAGCGTGAACGGGGCGAAATCCTGGTTGGGCTTTGATGCATTCATCAGGTCTGAGCTCCTCAAAGCGGAGATGGAGAGACAAAGAGGAGGAGAAAGGGGGGAAGTTTGTTAGAGAGTTGATCCCTACTCTCCTCAGAGCAGCCAAGACATCAGAAAGTCTCTCCCATCTTCAAACCACTCCTCTTTCTCTTTCTGTCTCCCTCATCCCTCCATCCTTCCCTTCATCCAGGCTGCCTAATCGATAGCTGAGTTCTTACTGGAGATCTTATTGATGTACTGAGCCTCATTCTACACATCAATAGAGACAATGATCACTAGGGGAGAGAGAGACGGAGTGAGAGAAATGGAGAAAGAAGGCTGCAGTCTCTCTGTTTTCCTCAGTGCATTTTCGGGATTGGCAGATAACAAGACATGGATTTAAATTAATCGCTTGGTGTGCCCCGAGTTACATTTGAGAACGTCACCCGCTGATAATGGCACTACAACCAGAGCCAGCGATGGACGTTTCTAATAACCTTTGGCTGCAACAGTCGGAGCAGGCAAATATAGTGTGCTCATTATCCGTCGCTGAATCTAGACTAATGAAGATGGTGTACGAAGATGACAGCCAAATAGCCCTGCTACATTAAGTCACTGATAAAAATCAAATAGATAGAGATGTTATATAATTCTAATTATATAGATTGATAATTTTATCATTTCAGGTCTCTGGCAGGACATGATCCAAAAGCCTTAAAGAGACAGTTCAGCTGTTATTAAAAAAAAATGGATTTCTTTCTCAGTTATGTTTAGTTTTTTTGTTTATTTTTAGTCAACATGTCTCTTTACTGTTGCAAAGACTAATAGTTTGAGAGGTTGACCATTGTGGAATGAGTTAACTCACATATCAAACTGTCTTGTTTATTCATTACCTGACGTCATTACAACCACACAAGGTAGTATTTAATGGTATGATCAGTGGATTTTAGCACATCAGCCGCTATTTATGGATTAGCAACTGGAAAGTGTCTCGGTAAACAAATGCTAGATAGCAGGAAGGTATCAAATGCATCATATTCAAAGGAGAATCAAATCAACCAATCCTGAGCCGACGCCCCGAATGAATCAAGTTCATTTAAAGAATTTAGCTTCCCCGCAATTATTAACCTTAAGGTTGCTGGTTCGGATCCCCAGACTGGTGAGGAAATCTGCTCAAGGGAGGTACACAAGTCATTCTCTTTTCGTCCTTCAGTGATTGCTGAGCTGCCTCTGAGCAAGGCACTCAGCCTGAGGATCTCCCAGTGGAGCTGCTAATGGCAGTGCTGAGTGTAACACATATACATTCGAGATGGTTCAAGTGAGCCAGAATAAATTTTCTCAGCAGAGGTTCAACATGGTTTACAGACACACTCTGCACACACACACACACACACACACACACACACACACACACACACACACTGCCTAAGAGCGACGGAAACTTAAGCCAACAAAGTATATTTTCCCTAGTCTCTGTGTAGAAATAAGTAGAAAGCCTATATCACTGTTCTGAATCAAGATGCTGAGGGGCACATCAGACACACATACACACACACACACGCACACACACACACACACACACACACACACACACACAAACAGACGCACATGCACACGCACATGCACACACCCACCCCAGATCTCTGTACAGTGTAGCGAGCTGTCACCAGCAGACTGTAAATAATAGGCTAGAGACGAACCGTTTCTCTGAGTTTTTGTGTGTGTATGTGTGTGTGTGTGTGTGTGTGTGTGTGTGTGTGTGTGTCTGTGTGTGTGTGTGTGAATACTCTGTAGAGGCCAAGACTTTTGCCCAGTCCACTGCTCTTTCTTCCAGTCTGGCAGGCAGACAAGGGGAAGCGAAAGAGATAAGCTGGAGCTAGAAGTTCCTGGAGTCAGCGTATGGGCAGGATATGGTCTGATTGAAAAAGACACTGACCGATTGCCATTTAGACTCCACTTACATAGTCAAGCCAGCCACAGTCTCCACCGGGTCTGAGGTCAGTGCAATCAATTTAAAATGTAAATCGATTTAAAGTGCAATCAGACACTGCAAATGCTTCATAGCCAAGTGTCTTTACGTCCTAATATACTGGATATAAGTGTCATATGAGATGACTAGAGCAATTGAATTCTGAAGTAAATCCACTTTCTACGTTTATGTAGTTGAATATTAATTGAGCACTACTCGATCTGAAAATGTTATACATATCAAGTGAGGCTGCAAGAGATGACCGCCTGTGTATGGTGAGAACTAAACTTGATCAAGGTATGTGCTGCTGTGTATGAGTACAGTCTCATGTCATGGTGTGTGTATTAAGTGTGTATAAAACACAGTTCCTCTTTCAGAACACAGAGTTGTACCTATTTTATGTCCTGCGTCGTGAGAGACACAGAATCTCATATCACTACCATTTTGCATAAGTACGAAAATCACAGTGTCAGTGTGATTGTATAACTAAATAACTACATAAATAATTAAATAAATTCTAAGTGAAAGTCTTATGCTTCCTAGACATGATCACTGGTAAATTCGCTTTGCAGTGACAACAGCTCACTATTGTTTTCCATTCAGAGACACAAGAAGTTACAACATTGCTGTCAGAATCATCTATGGATGGAAAAAAAAAAAAAAAATCAGATTATGATCTGGGATGAAAAAGTAAAGTATAGCGACACATCAGCAGCCAGGTTTGTGAAGGGACACATAGTTTATGATATTTTTTCAACTATTTCTGAGCTTAAAATAACCAGTTAAATAAACTGGCAAATGTAAGCAGCACAACAAATGTAATTGTCATTTTAACCCTATAAAGCCATTTGTATCATATATGATACACATTTTCAATTCCGTTTTTCGTTTTCAGTTTAATCAATACTTGACCAAAATACTGTTGTATACCTTTGAACACTCCCCCTGTTCACCCTGGACCATACCATTGACACTTCAAGTACATATCATATATCATACACCAGAAAGGTCGTGTAATAACATATTTTTTGATTTTTTTTTTTTTTTTCATATATATATATATATTTTGTTGTAGGACTAAATAAAGCGCCAAATCTCCCAATTTATAGGGTTAACAGCAATGTCTTTGCTCTTGAAGGGACATAAGCAACTAAGAATGTCCTGCTATTTGGTTAATATCTATTTAATGGTACAGTCTTGAATTACATCCTTGCATTGTACTTGGGGTCTGGATGTCCTGGTACTCTGTACTGTGAAACACTGTTTCTGTGCCAGATTAGCTGTGACAAGCCCCTGCACATTCATTAAACTTGATGAATAAATGCATTCTTGCTATAATTCAGGGACATACGATTATAACTCAGCGAGATGTTGAGGCCTAGTGGAAGATGCAGTGAGACAATCCTTAAAGCCCATGCCTGGCAGCATTATGTTCAAATAAAGATTCAAATACATAAATATAGCAGTTCACAGTGTGCAACAATACCCTGAATTTATTCATGTTTTATGGCTATTGTGAAGTTGACACGCTGCTTGTCATTCATACAGTCAGGAGACTCACACCAGGAGCCACCACACTACAACCACAGTCTTGTGCTGCTGGCTACTGAGCAGTAAAAAATGAATAAGGCTTGATCCTGTGGTAGAAATTCTTCCTGTCACAAACCAAATTCAGGAGCACATTTATGAATTGGCACCATCGCCAACGCAGCTGTTTATCCAGCTGTCAGGTAGCAGACCTGCACGTTTGAGACCAAAGATGGACTTTTACTTTATGCGATTTGAATGAATTGAGATTTGAATGTCTGTGGAGCTCCGCGGTGCTGCTGGTGAGTTTTGCTGCTGTAACCTTGGAATTGACAGACCACGGTGGCATGTTGTTACCAGCTAAACTGTGCAAGGAACCTAGAAAGGATGAGTAACTAAGCCCACGGGTGCTGTGTGCTCAGTGAGGGGTGGAAAAGTATAATCTGCTACACACACACAATAATACACACACACACACACACAAACACTATAAACACATCCTAGACAGACTCAGGCATGCTTTTGCACACAGACACACAAGGAGAAACACACATAAACACACACAGAGATAACAAAAGTCCAAAACTCACACACATACACACACATGTTGAGGTCACAAAATTTCATAAACACCAAAATAACCACACGGAGGCACACTATACATCTGTAAATATGCAGACCCACACACTGTCTGGGACATATCCTCTTTGTCCATGGTATTAAAACACAAACACATAACATTCCTCCCCCCAAAAAAACTAAAATTAAGAAATGGTCTATGAAAATAGCTAAGTAATGCCTTGCGAACTGTAATAACCCGGGCACACAAACACGTTTCCTCTTCCTTCCCCTCCTCGTCTGCTCTTTCAATAAAGGAACATATGGGTGTGGGTTGGGGGGGCTTGCTACTATTTTCAGAAAGAGATAGAGGGAGAAAAGGACCGACTGCTGCAAACCAAAAGGCTCAGCGAGTGGGAGAGATGGAGAGATGGAGGGTGGAGATATAGTAATGGAGAGACTGTGAGAACAATGAAAGATGCAGGGAGGGAAAAAGCAGCAGTATGAATTGGGAATTTATTTTAATTTTGGGACAGGAGAGTGAGGTACGTTGTTGTTTCATCCCATGTTTTCTCTGTTCCCCCAAGTTCTTTGGAGGTGTGCATACTGCAAAGTGAGTACTTCAAGCTAAAAGTGAAGCCTCATTTTAACAAGAGGTGTATTTGCTTCGTCATTTGAGCCCATATCCCTCTTCATTACCCTTGAAATAGCACCCTGCTGACAACGCCGAGCCTATTTTCGAGCACAAATTGAAGCCTTTGCCATCAAATGCTTGAAATTTGTTTGACAATGTGGAACAACCAATTGAACTATTTCCTAACTGCCATTTCCTCCGGCAAAAAAGGTCTTGTGCCGCATTGGATTAGCTACCGCCACCTGAAACAAAGACATGCTGACATGCAGCTTGTGTAATTAGAAAAGGGAGCAATTCCTGAAAAACACGCTCACCTCCTCATAAACTACCACTAAAAGAGTTAGAATTAACACATCTGCTGAAACAGCTCCTCGCCGCTACGGGCCTTAGTCAGCAAGCGAATCACCCAGCTCCCTGTTATTCCTTTTACACACCTCTGTACCGATGGGGTGAAAGAGACAGAGAAAATGCAAACGTAATTCCCCGCATCGAGATGAATCACCTTTCTCTTGCTGTTAACTAATTTTAGTCTAGTGTTTTAGCACTAGCATACAAAAAACTGCAGACAGTGAAGCATTTGCCTGCCGAGCTCCTTATCTCTGCAAGCCGACTCTTTTTCCCAATAGTAGAGCTAAATCAGAAGAAACATTCAAATCTGATCTAAAAAAAAAAAAAAAAAAACTGCTTATTCTCATTGTAATACAACCAACTCTAGCACCGTCTAGCTGAGGATGAACACAGCCTTTTCTCCTGCCTCAGCTTATAAAGTATTAACGTAGACGTCTGCCATTGGGAACCCACTGTAGGGCTGCTTCGTGCTTACTGCATGTCCAGACTCACTGTCTGCTGTCTGTACGAGTGCGTACATGCCTGACAGCGTCTGCTTCAATGTTTGTCTATCTGTCTTACCTCTCTCTCAGACACTGGTACACTGTGTCTATCTGGCAGCGGGACATGGGTGCTGTCCTAGCTTCTGTGGATGTTAGTTTGAGCCATAGTCCTGTCTCTAATAGCATTTTCTTTTCCTGCCAGGCTGTGGAAACCGGTTCAAATTCAAGTTCAGGCTTATGTTTCTATCACTGTTTACAGTCTCAAAGGGCTTTACATACCTGCATGTTTACCACAAACAGGACAACACCCCCCTGACTTGATCCTCATAGCAGGCAGGGGGGAAAAAATCCCCAAAAACCACGATGAACAGGGAAAACTGGAAGAAATGTTGAGAAGGACCACAGACAGAGGAGACCCCATTCCTGGCCAGGTGCTACCCTTGTCCCTGTGGACACTTGTACCAACCATGACTCCATGGTTTCTTTACTGTATCTTGTTTTGTTCCCTCATTCTGTTTATGATGTCCATTTCACTGTTTGTCTATGCACCTACTGCACTTTCATCTGTCCCAGAGGGGGATCCTTCTCTAATGTCGCCCACTAATTTCTTCCTAAGGGTCCCTTGGGAAAAACCCTTGAGGGTCAGAGGCTGGTGATGCCAGGTAGACATTTTAAAATGGGAGGTAGGTAGGTTTGCTATGTCCTGTTAGAACCTGCTATTCTGTGGCTATTTGTTTTACTTCCGTTCTTTTCATTCTGCCCTTAATACTGACTGTTGATTGGTCAGATCTTAGTAAATCTAGTCCTTTGAGAAATGCCTGTGAAGAAGGGCTGTATGAATGAATAAACATGAAGTCGAATTCAAGCTTGAATTTACTAGCAGCTCATTCTTACCATTTAGGTTCTTCATGGGAATGAGTCGGTAATGAGATATAGGTCCCCGGTATGAGGGCTGGGTCGATCTGCAGAAATGGTGCTTTCTCATGCATTTACATCACACATTGTTGAGTATAATGTTATTAACTGCAGTCTCAAACTCTCTCCAAAAACAGCAAAGCTCAAGGAAAAGAAAGAAAACTGACATTGTCTTTGGATCAGAAATTGAAAATACAGACCAAATTTACCAGGTGGGTAAATAAACCAAGTTGGAGATCAGAGGCTATTTTTAAGTGCACAGCCAAGATGTGCATCCATAGCGTTAGCTAATGTTAGCAGTCAGCTATTCCAGCCTGCTGGTGTTATACCTTCAAACCTACCACTGTAACTCAAATTGTATACAGTACAGGCCAAAAGTTTGGACACACCTTCTCATTCAATGCGTTTTCTTTATTTTCATGACTATTTACATTGTAGATTCTAACTGAAGGAATCAAAACTATGAATGAACACATGTGGAGTTATGTACTTAACAAAAACAGGTGAAATAACTGAAAACATGTTTTATATTCTAGTTTCTTCAAAATAGCCACCCTTTGCTCTGATTACTGCTTTGCACACTCTTGGCATTCTCTCAATGAGCTTCAAGAGGTAGTTTTGATTCCTTCAGTGAGAATCTACAATATAAATAGTCATGAAAATAAAGAAAACGCATTGAATGAGAAGGTGTGTCCAAACTTTTGGCCTGTACTGTAGGTTTCACCCAGCATGCCTTTTTTTTTAAAACAGTATAACCAGCTAAAGTCACTCATCAACAGTGTTAGCTTGCAGGCACAGCTGACAATTATAACACCTTGAATGTCAATGAAGCACTTGAAGCATTTTGTTATTATGACAGATAAAGGCTGTAACTTCTGACATTTGAAATAAATTAGGCCTACAAGGTATCTGACGTGGTTCCCACACTGAATATGGTATATTTCATGGTCAACAGGGGACTAGGCTGCCACAGCCTTTGCTCATTAGATTATTGGCATCACCCGTGAGGATTGGGATTGAAGTTAGACTTTTTCCCTTGTGCCTCACTTGGTCATTTGGTTCGCTTTTCCCTGCTCTGTTTTGCCTTATGTCATGGCTTTATTCTACTGAAAAGCCGGTTCCTCTCTCACCCGTTTTCCCTTGTGGTTTTTCCTGTTTTTTTTTTTGTTTGTTTTTTTTTCGATTATGCCAAGACAAAATCAACTTTGGCATTCATTCAACATCTACTTTCCCCACATTTGGGTCCTTACCTCCAGATCAGCCTCCTGACATGCATCAAATGCAGCCACCGTGCCAACTAGATAAATCGGTTGCGTTCTGACACTTCTGAGTCTGACTTCAGCTCCGAGCAACTACAGCATGTTCGTCAAGTCCTTTCTTTGCCACTCATTAGTTGCTAATAAGCTGGTTTTCTATAGGACCCTGCGTTTAGGTGTCTGTATGGCTAGTATGGCTGCTCTCAGTGCTATTTTGATTGCTTAAACTGTGTGTTTGTGGAGGTCAGTGGGTTTTCTTGAGCTGAAGCTGAGCAGCATGTTAATCAGAACGGAGGGATGGGAGACAAAACTGAGATGACAGAGAGCAAGACCTGGATTCATTACTTGAATGTTTCTGCTTGATTTTTCTCCCTTTTTAAAAAAAAAAAGAAAGAAAGAAAGAAAGAAAGAAATCCCCTAGAACCTCGAACACAGATACAGATAAGCATATGAGACGTGGATCTGCTTAGAAGTTTTTGTACATGGTCGTATATATTAAGACGTCTTTTTTAAAAAGAGCTATAGTGATTACAATTCTCCAGAGTGGCTGGTGGTTGACTGGAATATTACCTAGTACAATTTTTTGCAAACACAAATAAATAAATAAATAAATAAATAAATAAATAAGTATTTGCCACATGCTTCCTTAAAAGGGACATTTTTCTTCACACTGTATGTCAAAACAACTAATATATGCAGAAAACATTGCTTTGGGCTTATTGGAATTAAAAAGCATAATTACAGAAATGAGAGGTAGATGCCTTGTCCCTGAGGAACAGAAGGAGAGAGGGAAAAAAAAGAGAGGAGAGAGATGAAAGTCGAAATGGATGAGAGTCTCGCCCTCGAGATGCCAAATTTCAGAGTGGAAGATCATCTCCTAACACACACACACACACACACACACACACACACACACAAGCTGTTAAGGTGTGTGTATGCATGTGCAAGTATACTGTATGTGCATGTGAATGCCAATCACAGAGATTTTGGTGTCACATCCTCAGAGCATGGAGTTAAATCACTACTTTCATCGTGTCTGAGAGAGAGAGTGAGAGAGAGAGAGAGAGAGAAAGAGGGAGAGGTGGAAAGGAAAGAAACTGCCTCAGGCTAATCTTTGAATTTTCCTGACAAAAAGGGGGAAAAAAGGAATATGAGAGACGTGAAAGTGTGTGTATGTGGCTTTGTGTGTATGCATATGACTGTGTGTGTGTGTGTGTGTGTGTGTGTGTGTGTGTGTGTGCTCCCTGCTGGTATGTGTACACGTACCAGTCATCGGTGATTTAGATAGTCTGTCATGCCTTATCCAAACAATTCTTTTGATCAAAGATCTTTTTTTTCCCCTCTTATTCCTCAAAAGAGATTAAACAGAGGAAAGAGGGAGGAGAGGAAGCCGAGGAGCGATGGAGGGACGAACAGATGAAGTGAGGAATGGAGGCGAAATAACGGAAGGAAGAGTAATGAGAGGTCATGCAGAGATTTCCCAAATCCAAGGTCAAAGTTTAAAGAACAAAGAGAAGGAGGACCATTAAAAATAAGAAAAAGATAGTTGGAATGATAAAAAATCTTTCCCTAACAAACGTATCTGAGACAGTCTGTGAAAAAGAACTGTTATACTCCCATATTGTTATATAGGATACAAAATGATGATATATATCCTATAGCAGTAATTAAGGAATATTATAGTGATACCATAGGAGATAAAGATGGTAATATAGAGTAAGTTCACTGTAAACGTCCTGTTGGGAACCACTGACACACTCCGTCCATTTCATTTGCAAGAACACGTCCTAGTTAGGCAGCATTTTGAGGAAATGAGGCCACTTAGGAGCGACTCATTACAGCGGGAGGCACAGGACGCATCCTAGTTAGGACACTCGGCTTGGTGAAACTGCAAGTGGTTTTCTTCGCTGATACGGCGCTGGTCGTCACGTATTGTAACTTGATTCGCACAGCTACACTAGCCATCCTCCTAGAAGTAACGGTACTCTCAGCTAACATTTTGTTTGTTTGTTTACTGTTGGTTTTAGTTAATGAGAGGCTTGTTAACCATGGAAACCAGCGACACGGTGCTGCATGGCATTCAAGCCTTGAGCAAACTAGGCTGGGAGGGGATACTTTTAATATGTATTCCCTTACCATATACTGAATACATGCCTCTGTGTACTCTGTCAGTAACTAATGCGTACTGTACACTATAAGACTTAAAAAAGACTTAAAAGGCTAAAGTCTGACACCCTCTGGCATCTAAAGACAAGGTGTCATAAGTCACAGACTATAAGATTTTGCCAGAGTCACTAGTTTCAAGACTGCAACTAGATTCCTTTTGAGTCTGACAAATATTATAGAAATATTATAGAACTATTACACAAATATTATATGCAGATGCTTCTGAGGGTAATCTGTAAGGGGTGAATTATGAGTAATACTAGTGTGTGTGTCTGTGTGCCTGTCTGCATGTGTGTATATGTGTGCGGTGTGTGTGTGTGTGTGTGTGTGTGTGTGTGTGTGTGTGTGTGTGTGTGCCTCTCTGGGTCACCTTGACGACCGGCGTGTGAGTCCAAAAACAGTCCTGGTTATTATGGATGTAGCAGCATAACATGACAGCTGGAGGATGGCGGGAGCCTTCACAAACATTACACACACACTTTAACACACACACGAGACTTGTTCACCGAGACTTTTTCACACTCTTGTGCCTCCCTGGAGGCCCCCGCGATGCCTACCATCTACCCGGCTTGCTGCTTCCTGTTTGGTGATGGAGTTTTATGACCGCCTGACGCCAAACGATCGAGATGACGGGAGCACGTTCTAACTCTGAGTTTATCCTGACATTGGAAATTTGTCTGCAACAGTGAAATCATTTAAAAAGTGGTTTGGTGTAACGGCCAACATTAACCGGAATACTTTAGATAACATTTAACAAAAAATAGTAATCACACATTTTAATAATGAAACACTTTCTTCAAAAAGCGCTTTTCATGGTACTCACAGATGCATTGCATAAGATAAAATGATAAAAACAACACATTAGGAACACACAACACAGCATAAATTACATATTAAAAGCACTTCTGTGAAAGGGAGTTTTGATTAGCGATTTGAACGTGGGCAGATCGGTGCATTAAAGTAAAGTAAAGCAAATCCTCTCAAGCTTTACTTTTTGAATGTGTTTATCAAAACAATGGAGGTTTGCTTGAAAATAAAATGTTCACGGTATTTCCAGACTGTAAAAGCATTCCACTCCATCTCCTTCATGTGCGTCTGTTCACTGCAACACCGAGGTCAACCATGAATGCAGATGTGATCAGACAATTCAGCCGGAAACAGATGTTCCAACTAATTAAACACTGATGGAAATATAAACTAAATAAACAATAAAATTCTAAGTAATCTCCACAGTAATTTGATTTTTTTTTTAAGTGCCTATAATGTGATTACCTTATTTTAAACCATAACTGTAACAGATTACAGTTACTTGTTAAGGTTTTGCATTTTATGCAGGTAAGCCCATGCATGTGTTCTGCTATTTCCCAACCCTGCTAATAAGGCATATTCCTAACTAAGTACCAAGGGGGGCAGAAGCAAATGAGAAATCTTTCCCTGTGGGATGTAATGAGATTTTATAGGCTGTACCTCTTTGGCACTATTGGTTCTAATTAACATCCATATACCACTTGAGTTATAGAATTCATTTTAAAAGAAGAGAGAGAAAGATAGGGTGTTTCTGCGTTTGTTGGAGGGAAGCACTGACAGATTGGTAAGGAACAGAAACAGACCAAGGTAAGGTAAGCAGAAAGAGATTGGCGTCTTGGAAGGGGAGAGACTGAAAGATGCAGGAGGAAGAGAGGTGGGAAAGAAATCGTGAGGAAAAAAAGGGGGAAACATGGCGTGTAACCACAGAAGAGGAAAGGGAAGTAATCTCCTGATAAGTGAAGGGAAAAGGTGAAAGGAGGCAAAGAAAGAGCGAGAAGAGAGAGGCTTTCCAAATGAAACCCAACATCAACAGCTTTTTCTAAGAATAATGATATGGATACCTGGGATAATCCATAGCCTGAGACGGGAAAGGGTTTCACTGGGAACTATTTCCTGTCACAGAACATCAGCAAACTTTAATCTATCCGCCCCAAAAATATTACTAATTAGCAGCAGATCAATCGCCTACAGTTTGCAGGTGTCCTTTGTCAGGAAATAGTTCTGAATGAAACCCTTTGCCCCCCGAGTTCTGCAGATTATGCCGAGTATCAGTGTCATTATTTTTGGAAAGAGCTGTTGCTATTTAGTTTTACACTTTTTGGAGGTTTGAGTTCCACAAAGCAATACCCATCCAGCCCAAGTAGAGTGACGGGAAAGGGACTGGAAACCTCGCCAAATCCCACACTGGATGGACAGACTGCACTAAAGATAACTGGGTGTGAAGGGCCAGGGTCACTAGGATATATATATATATATATATATATATATATATATATATTTAAAAAAAAATAAAAATTAAGATGGGCAACAAAAGCAAGCAAACTTCAAATTTCTGATTTAACAGAGCAGCTCTGACGCCTAAATATAGGTCACTAAACAGAGGACAACGTAGTGAGTATTCCTCTGACCAAGAAACAATGCCTTCATCTCCTAACTGATATATATTTTCTGGCCTGCCCTTAGAAAACTGCAAGGAAGAGAGGACACGCCTCTTGTTAAAAAGGTGTGGCGTAGATGAAGCGGCTGCCAAGAACACCCCTCTGGCTACAGCAGGATGGCCCAGCCCGATTCTCCAGCTCTATCTACTTAGGCCGGTGTGATGCAGCGGCTTAATTTTTTACCGGATTGCCAGGAGGATGATCGGCACAGTGAGGGAAGTTGTTATCACTTTACATTAACACCTCATTGAATTTAACTTTACTGTATGCATTCGGTCTAGAAGAACATAATGGGTCTATAAAAGTCTGAGTCTTGTATTCTGATGTTAAAGAGCTGAAAAAAAAAAAAAAAAACATTACCTTCAGCATGTCAGGTTGATGGTGTGGCTGGTGGCTGCACTGGGGAAGAAGGATCTTTTTGGAGTTTAGGTTGAAATGTTCCTTTAAAGGTGGGATGAAAAGAGGACAAGTGTGCACTTCTTACACTGATCCATATCGTGACCACCCTCCCATTCAGTCTTATTGTCCCCATCATGTATGACTGCTGCGGTCTTACAGCCACATAGGTCACTGATCACATCACACGCACACACACACACACACACACACACACACACACACACACACACACAGATTCCTAGGGGTAGAGCGGGATGCCATTCTTTGTGTTCATTGATCCACAGCTAGAAAAGTCGGAGCGCTCAAGCTGTGACAGGATCTGGCACACACACATACACACCCACACACTATATGGCATCCTTGTCAGCTGTTTGTGTGTGTGTGTGTGTGTGTGTGTGTGTGTGTGTGTTTGTGGGGAAAATGGTAGAGGAAAAAGAGAAAAAGAGAGAGGTGGAAGATGTGGAGAGGCAGTAGAAAAGTCAATGCTTTCCCACTTCTGGCTTGCCCATGCAGGAAACAAGCGGTGGGAAAAAAAAGAGGAGGGTAAGAGAGAGAAAGAGGTAGAGCATAGAGAGAAAAATCTGGAATTAGCGAGAAAGAGATGTGAGACAGACAGTTACAGCAGACAGACAGAAAAAGAGGAGAGAAAGACGAGAACGCGAGAGGAATATTGGCTGACATGTTTACAAGCTGAGGGAAAATCATGTCTCGTCTAAATGCATGTTAAATTAAACCAACCATGGGACCTTGTGTGTGTGTGTGTGTGTGTGTGTGTGTGTGTGTGTGTGGCCCGACCAGACAGCAATCACTGCAAGCACATCTATAGATCATCTCTTTACCATCACATTATTGCCCTCAGCGATGCCGCAAGCTAGTTATGACGGGCCTCAGTGCAAGATCTTTTTACGGGCCCTCCGTGACCCTGAGACACATGAGCACACACACATGCCAACACACATTACTCACCACCCCACCCCCAACACAAACACACTCACACACACACAGAGGTAGGAAGATCAAGGGCAAAGCTACAACGATGGATAGTGCTTGGAAACGTACACAGGCGGTGACAGAATCAAATCAGTCCTGGGACCTCACCTGGTAGAGCGCGTGGCATCAAGGCATCAGGGTTTCAAGACTGCGTCCTTACCGCAGCAGCGTGGGTTCGAATCTGGTCCGAGCCCTTTGCCGCATGTCATCCCCTCTCTCTCTCTCCCCCATCTTTCTCTCCCCTGACTATTAAATTAAGCAGAAATGCCAAAAAATCTATAAAAATCAGCAATTCAGCTAATAAACAACCTATAGCTGGGATGTTTACATAACTATTGGTATTACTGAGAAAGTCAGCTGGTTATGGGCATTTCAGAACCATGCTTATTGCTCCAAAGTGTACAGACAGTGCTTAGAAATGCAAACACGATGAAATCAACAAGTCAACGAATCAATTTAACTATAGCTGCGATGACTTATGCGATGATTTACACGCTTATGAACAGCAGCAACCCAACACATGCACCACAGCAGACCAAAAAACCTGAAAAGATGCATGTTGGCACAGCGGCTACACATACTGTAGACCTAATGCTGTTGTTGTGCACGGCGGCTTTGCCTATAACTTGTCAAAACGCATGATTAGACAGCTGTTCTATGGAAACCCTGTTCAGGAATTATAACAGGCCGTCAGCAATCCCAAACACCCTTAAAAACCACTTGCATTCTTTTAATGGCATCTGACAGGCCTTGTGCAGCCTAGGTGAAAGCATTTATTTCTGTCTTCATAATGAGTCACTATTGTAGGGGCCAGAACAACAATGAACATGCTGTAAGAGGACACGAGCTGTAGAGGAAAGAAAAATGATCAACACAGCAAAGTTTAACGATTCCTGGCTGTGTGTGTGTGTGTCTGTCGTGCACTTACAAACACACACACACAGATCTCCCATTTTCTCCTCCCATATCTACCACCCATCCCTCCCCTACTCTGCTCCACATCTTCTCTGTACCTCCTCTATTTTGATCTCTCTTCCTACTTTTCGCCTTTTTCTTCTTTCAGTCGGCACCTTTGATCCACCCCTGCAGGAATATGTGATTTTGCGATCACCATAATGATTGCAAATTCCACCCTTTCCCCGCTACATTTTCAAGAAACACACTGATAAACTCTGTCTGGCTTGGTCTTCCTCTGCTACAACCAACAGCTTGGCAGTGGAGCTTTGTAGCGAGAGATTGGAGGAAGATTCAGATGTAAATTACTTGTAGTTTTATCCACTCTACAGATGGAATAATTATAATGAACATAATCAGCTGTAGGTTGATTTTCCCCTACAGGTGGAAGATTCATTTTAAGTGTAATGAATTGTAGCTTAATCCACCCTACAGGTGGAAAAATCACAATGAACATAATAAAGTGTAATTTGATTTCTCCCTACAGGAAGAATAATCATAAAAAAGTGTGATGAATCATGGCTCTAGTCATCCTACAGGCAGATCATGATAAATATGAGTTTGGGTTGTATTCACCTTATAAGCTTTTGGAGGAGCTTTTGTTTTAGTGTTACCAGCATCATCATCTTGTCAGAAAGTCAACAATAATTGTAAATAGGCACTTCTTTTTCAATGAAACTATCAGGGATGCTCTGATGGATCAGCCACTGATTAAAACTGGCTGATTTTCAGTCCAAACAACTCAAGCTGTGGTCCCCAGTTTGGCTGATCTGGAAAACTGATCTACATTATGATCATGAATCTGTGCAGGGTTTCCTCCAGCACCACCTCTCCTGAAATCCTGAGTGTCTCACCTAACATCCGTGAAGAAAAAAATGCAATAAAACCGAAGACAAATTAGTTGTTCTCTGCAAAGGGATTGTTAACATGCTTTTTGTTATTGCGTGGGCCTAGTCAATCGATCTACACAGGTAAATGCAATCAGGGTCAGTCGGGCTCAGCACAACAAACAAGATGTCGTGAACTAATTAGTTGAGGTGCTCGTACATGATAAGTGATCTCAGCTGTAACCCCTGGTAGGCTGAGTCAGTGTCGACTGTCAGTTAGCTTGGCTGTTAGCAAAATAGGAAAATAAACCTGCTGGCATCATGTGACTGCTGACACTCTCCATGCAATTTTTTTTTGTGTTTTGTTTTGTCTAAGGTTTTGAATTTTTGAATCTGTTTGGACGCACTCTGAAAGGTTGCCGGCAAACAGGGTCAGAGTTGAAATACACTACTCACAAAAAGTTAGGGATATTTGGCTTTTGGGTGAAATTTATGAAGCAGTGATATTATATCATGAAAGTAGGGCATTTAAGTAGAAGCATACACTGGTGATTTCCTCATCTCAAACAATTTCTTGAAACAAAAGCCAACAACAGTGGTGGGTATACCACAACAAAAAATGTCAGTGTCAATAACTTGTCATGTGCCCTTGAGCATCAATTACAGCTTGACAACGACGTCTCATGCTGTTCACAAGTCGACTTATTGTCTGCTGAGGCATGGCATCCCACTCTTCTTGAAGGGCGGCCCTCAGGACATTGAGGTTCTGGGGTACAGAGCTCTGAGCCTCTACACGGCGACTCAGCTGATCCCATAGGTTTTCTATGGGATGCAGGTCTGAGAAAGTGCAGGCCACTCCATTTGAGGTACCCCAGTCTCCAGCAGCCGTTCCCTAATGATACGACCTCGATGAGCTGGAGCATCAAACACCTGATGTTCACCTGTGAATTTTGCCGTTAAACTCCTTGTTAGAGAACAGCAACTTGTGCAAAAAGTACTGAAACACTGAACAGTTGGACGTGTGCATTCAAAAGTTTACAGAAGGTCACATTAAGTTCACCTGTAAAGGTTATAATGCATTTTAGCTGCATCCTGAAATTTCACCCGAAAGCCGAATATCCCTAACTTTTTGTATATCGAGCACAGTGCAAAGTTGAAAATCCAAGTTGTGCATGCCATCGGAGGTAGTGCTGCTGCAGAGTTGAGCGACATCACTCTCTCCATAGCAAAACACTGACCCAGGCAACGCAGAGCAGTTTTACCACTGATCATGTGCAGGCAGCCATCGGCCCCCAGATGAGTTTGTATCAAAGTCATCATAAGGGATGCTGCAATTACCGAGAAAAAGCAGAAACCCACAGGAAATTGTTTCTGGACAGGTAATTTAAGATGTAGGAACCACAGCCGGTCACCATCAGCTGGTAATGTGAGTGACTAACGAGCAAACTAACAAGGGGACGCAGATCGATTCAGTCCTCTCCTCTTCTCACGTGTTTCTCTACTCCTTCTCCTTCACCATGTAACCTCCTCCTCTCCTCCTCCGCCTCCACGTTCTCACCTCTACTTCCTCCTTCCTTCTGTCTCTCCCTGCTCTCGCTCTCTCCATGTCTCTCTCTCACCCCCCATGGTGAGACCAGCTGTCTCATAGCAACAGGATGACACTGCTCACGACTGCCTGACCACCTCCACACACACACACACACACACACACACACACACACACACACACACACACACACACACATCTACAGACATTACTTGTTCACTGTCATTTTCTTTTTTATGTTTTGTGTGTGTACGTGTGTGTGTGTGTGTGTGTGTGTGTGTGTGTGTGTGTGTGTGTGTGTGTGTAAGCACGTATGTGTGTTTGTATGGAAGCATTTGAATGAAAAGGAATCTTCAACTTCTTGCCAGACGGCTGCTGCATTTTTTTTTTTTTTTTTTTTTTGAACCCCGTGCAGTACACACTCCCACAGCCTAAACACACTCCCCCCATTCAACTGAATGGCAGGACTGGGATTTTGTGTGCATCATCATTTGGTCTGAATGCAGCCTAAATCAGGTTGGCATCTGTGATAGTCTATGATAAATAAGTTAATGGAGGCTACAGACCTACTTAAGCTACTGTCAGTCTGATGGGTAGTGCTTTACTATACTCACGATTTCTATTTTCATGGGTGTGGACCAGTCAGAAAAACATGATGGGCCTTATTTTTTGGGGTGTGCAAAGACCATCACAAGCAGCGCTCTGACCAGTTGGTGTTTTGATGACCTAGAAATTTGCTTTGCCCATTCATTTGGTATTTTTGTGCTTGCACGGCTCGCTTGGTGCAAGGGTGGCAGGGGTAGCACGGGGCAAGACCCTCAAATGTTGTACGGTCAAAGTAGAGTTACATTCATTGACAAATCATTCTGTGAATTTCCAGGTCAGTCAACTTGCTCCTGAAGTTGAACAATGATGATATACAGTAACCATGGTAACTGGTAAACACACGCAAAAGAAAACAAAAAAGATTAATGGTCAACATGAACAGCGGAGAGTCATGTTGACTCAAGAAGAGGCCGTTGCATTGCTATAAATATGGGTAAAGGAACATATCAAAAGGTAAATATACTAAATGCTGAAATGCACTTTTTTTCTGGAATCAAGTCTTTAATGCAGAACTGCGCTGTAATATCGTGTAAAGGCGGAAAGGTTGAGGCATGAGTTGAGATGGAGTTACAGTCAAAAAGTGGTCTAAGATCTCATCTATTCTTGTGGGCCAGAAAAGAGAGCAAGTCCACTGACAATGTCAACACTCTCGACTGAGTTCATTTGTAGCCGATTCGCTTTTTAGCTCACTTAAAAAAGGACTGAGTCTGGTTTGTTTGTCTCTTCAACCCGGGCCGGTCCCATCAGTGCGTCTGTCATTGCAAATGCATGCTGCACGGCTGAGCTTTGTTCAAACCCACAGAACTTTATTTTAAATTCTACCGGACGGCCAGCGATCCCGAATATGTCCCGCTGAATTACAGGGAAATGTGTATGAAATGATGCACAAGACATCTGAGGCATCATGAGCACGATGTAGCCTCAGTGAAGCGCTGCAGCGAGCAGATGCAGAATATGTGTATGTGACAAATGTGAGAATTTTTTTTTTTTTCTTTCTAACTTTGATGCTACTTACAGGGAAATTTGAGGGGGACAAAGTTCAAGGGGTTGAAAGAAGTATATGTTAAAGCTAAGTGTGTGTGTGTGTGTGTGTGTTTTGCCTTGACTTCTTGACAAAGGAATAGACTAACAGAGGCTGACAGAAATCACAAGTCCCTTTCATACCAATACAAGCGGGGCAGATCAGTCCGACACTCAGCTTTTCTCGAGTTCAAAAAAGCCCCCTCCCTCCCTCCACCCAACACATCTATAGTCATCAGTACTATTTTGTTCCCAGACCTGGGTCTCTGAGAAGCCAGTAAACCATGCTGTTGCGATCAATGCCCCTTTGTGCCAAAAAAGAGAAAAGAATAAACATTAAAAAAAAGCAATATTTTTGGGCCAATTCCGAGCAACCACTTCCTTTCTTCTGTCGTCACATTTAAATTGTAAGAAAAGGGTAAAGACAAACTTCTCTTGGTAAAAATTATGAAGGTTTTATGCATGATGCCCTTGAAACGACTCTGTACAAACTGTATAGCTGCAAGACACACACACACACACACACACTCAGATGTGAACTGAAAAGTCGATTACACACACACACACACACACACACACACACACACACACACTCATACACATGCTTATGCACACACATCAAACCTATCCAATACACTGATGCTCGCTGCTCCCTCTTTCATGTCTGAGGAAAAATCAATACAGACAAAAAGAACGCGAGAAGAAAGAAAGAAAGAAAGAAAGAAAGAAAGAAAGAAAGAAAGAAAGAATCACCATATCTGCTGTGGCGGCCCCTCACAAAGAATTGTAGAGTATCTATTAGACATCAAAGCCATTTCTGTCTCTCCCTCTTTTCTCTCATTGCTCTGTTTCCCTCCACTAAAGAGGATTGGCTTGTAACTGGCAATGAAAAGAATAAAAGGGGAAAATGTGGCCGAGTCATGGGGGGATAGAGAGAGACACACACTTGGTGTCATAGCTAAAACTCTGATGGAAGGTGTCTGACAGGGTACATGCACACAAACAAGGCAAAACACATGACCCAATGAAGGCATGTGAAGGCACTCCAACACACTGAACCGGAACAGAACCGTAGAAATGGAACAGAAGTGACAGCGGCCAGTTGGTGTATTTCCGGGTGGCAACAGTCGAATCAGTCACAGGTTGGTGAAGGCAGCAGCCTCAGCTAGCTTGATGCAAGGTTAACTTTCTGTTATCATTTAAGAAATTGAATGAAATAATTCTGAAAATCATCTTGTAGCTCCTTTTCAGTTGAAAAAAATCCTTGGTTTAAGGAGTAGTTGACCCTTAACTGGTGGGTTGATGACTTTGCCATAATGTAATTGAACAAATTTGCAATGATGATCCAACTAATTTGGATTAGCTGACATCATAACTGTAGTTAAATCTGCTGGTTTTCCCCATAACATTAGTGAAGGTATCTGCACAACAGCATGCTGCTCCAGGACACCAACTGTGAAGACCAGACACCATTTGAACCGTAGCTGGTCTTCTTCACTGTGATTCCCCTGCCTTAGGGCTGAGATAGGCCCCAGCACCCCCCATGACCCTTGTGGGGATAAACGATTTGGAAAATGAGTGAATGAATGAATGGTCTTCTTTAGGAACGACACACCTGACAAAGACCAGAGAAAAATTGTCTGGTCTTCCTCATAAATGCCTTGGAGCAGAATGCTGTTGAGCAGATACATTTCATGTCTTTTTTATCCTGCATTAATGATTTTTGTAATTGGTTCACATCACATTAATCAGACATTACCACATGAAAAGAAAAATGCCTTTTTAACCCTTTTATATCACATCCCTATTCACATTGTGCGTCTGTTTAATGATATATGCCAAAAGAAATTTAAGGAAACTAATTTCTTTGTATTCTTGGATCAAAACCCATTTTTCCCATCCTGTAACATAAAATATGACATGTGCTTACGTAGGCATGAACCAAACAATTTCAACCAATGATATCAGGACATCCACCCATCCATCAGTCTCCTTTTAGTGGCACAGATTCACAGATTCACACACTTTTCAACATCAATATCAAATCAAATCCTCCTAATGTTATGTCCCACCTGTCTATCCCATTTCACTGGGAAATATGTTACCATACAGAAGTTAAATACTCTTGTTTCATCAGGAAAGTGAGTACTCTCCCCAAATATTAGATCTCTGCACAACGCAATCCATTTCTATGAATTAATATTACTTTGCTGTCGCAAGAGTCCTCATACCTTTTTGGCTTTTTCCAGCCTTTGATTTTTTTGAATTACACATTGTAAGTGAAGCTTCAGGTTCAAGTAATACATTTACTTTATCTAAACCATCAATAGTCATGTTTTCCCTTCCAATCTATGCCTCATTGCCTCAGAAAAGAACAGAGTATTGTTCCCTCCGTGTGCCCTTGAGCAAGGCACACCATTCCAACTGTGCAGTGAACCAGAAAGCTGCACTGTATGCTGCATTTAACCTTTATTTACCCTGGATAGGCTGACCGAGCACACATAGTGATATTGCATGGTAAATGTTGCATGGAAACTGTGCTATTACACATGCCAGCGGCTTATGTTTTTTCAGTCCAACCTGGCAGAAAATTGTCAACTAGATTTGGAATACAATGTAGCAGAGACATATGAAGATGGCAACTAAATCATAGACTTGGCTCGTGACTGAAATCAATACGCTCCGTTCCCCAGTTGTGTTTGTGCAGTGGTTGGTAATTTGGGCGAAAAAAATGGAGAAAAAAACAAACAGTATATCGACTCACTGGATTACTCTTCCAGTCCGCTATTATCCAGACCAAACCAGACTGGATGTGCATACTTCTACTTACATTCCCCTTGAGCTTGCCAATTTGTCAGTCCAATCTAGCTTCAATTCGGTCCATGTAAATTGGCCACGGAACGCATTGTTCAAATTGCAGAACTTAACAGAAAATATGTTTTCAGTGTTTGCACTTCAGTCTTGTTATTCCAAGTGGGTGTGTTGTGCTCCTGGTGGTAAAATTGTGTTTTTTTATTTATTTTTTTTTTTTTTATGAAAAAAGTCACCCTGACTTTGGAGCCAACACACAGGCTGTGGCACTACATGTTCAAAGGTGAAGGTGGAGGTTTTGATTTGAGCGGATGCCTGCAGTCCTCACATGTCCACCATTTGTTTGCTGTATGCGGGGAGTGGATGGATAGGGTACAGGGATAGGAAAAGCTAAACCCATACAAACAGAACAAACAACAAACATCAAACTAGGCACACGCACAGGTATATGCTCACAAATCCACACACAAACACACACACACACAAAGGCGCACACAGATGCAGGTAGACATATCCACTAACACACACACACACACAAAGGCGCACACAGATGCAGGTAGACATATCCACTAACACACACACACACACACACACAAAGCTTCAAAAGCAGGTATAAGGACAAGATCAAGAGAATATCCACATATAAAAAGAAATAACATCAACAACACAATATCAAAATAACTCTTTCATGTCAGGAAAGAAAGAGAATAAGTTATTCTCACAGAATGCAGCTTTCAATTTGAAAATGAAAGCCACACGAGCTGCCTTTCTCCTCTCTGTTGTATGTGCAATATGTAAGAGTGTTTCAGTGCGGACAAGTGCTCAAGTAATAAGCTCAAGCAAAAGAAGCTACACGGATCAACAATTAACTGGCATATCGCAGGATACGGGTGGTTCATTGCATTTCTTGCTTTTTTTTGTCAGAGGATTCATACACCCTCCCTCAACTCCCTGCCTCTATTGCAATTTCTGCTCAGGGTTATGGAGGATAAAATACGGGACCTACCGCTTGCAGGATGATCTCTTAGATCCTCCAACTGTGAGATAGGAAGTTCAAATCCAACTTCAATGTATGCACTGGAGACACATTTTAATGTCAGATACCAATTTGATCCATCTATGAACCAATTTACACCAGGTGTTCCAGCGCTATCTGTGTCTTGATATCTTACCTGAATACACAAAATGCATGGAAATCCAATCCACACATGATGCACTGTGATCAAATCCCAGGATGGTTGGATCTTAGCCAGAGTCATGCAGGTGCAGATGCAATCTGTACTTTGAGTCCACACTTGTGAGCAAGAACCACACAGGGTACAAATGTCATGGCAATGTCACGACTCACCCTGGAGTTTGCCGTCCACTCAGCTTCCCTGAAGTGCTCCAGTTCGATCAGCTACCGGGCATCACTCCTTTCCTTCATCCTGGAGCTTGAAATAGTCCTGATATTTTGAACCTGATCTCAAGTAAGGTCAAGTAAATTTTGGACAAACCTGAGCCAACTTACCAGCTACAACAAAGTGCTGAATGCTATCAAAGGCTACCCAAAAAAAAAAAGCAGATCCAAAGCTGATCCAAACATGACCGCCCCTTTTTACCGGTCAAAGTGTCCAGTAAAATCATTGGAGGGCTGCCCCGCTTAGACTGAACTGTAGCTCCAATAGGTGGTGAAGTAAGCTAAGGCCATCTTGGACTGTCCAGATCATCTTGTGAGGGAGGAATTTGAAGTGTTACTTTCTTGAGGCCACGTTAGTTTTCCTGCTAATAAAAGAAAAAGGCTGAAAGACTCTTTAGTTCCAGCTGCTGAACTCTAACTAACCTGGTTTAGTGTTGGTCTTCATGTTGGAACTCCTTCTTCCTTTCCCTGGTTCTCTGTTTCCTTTTTGTCTCTTTTTATCATGTTTATTTTTGTTGGAAGATGTTTTTGTGATCCTGACTGCAAAAGTAATGTTTTTCTCCCCAATAGAGATTTTGATTGATAAATTGATTTATTGACTGACTGATCCCCAGCCAGCACCTCAATAAAACACACGACTTAATTTGCTGAAATTTATCCTTTAGCCTATTCATTTCATTAACTGTACTCTTATGGCCTGCAGTGCCTTCAGATTTTATTGATCAAAATCTATCAATCTAAATTTAAAATTGGGTCATAGCAGTCAGACCCATCCAAAATCTCACTCCAAAATGAACTTCTTTAATCAGTCCGTGCCTTCGCAACATTTTTATGTCATTTTCAAACCTGTTTAGTCCGGCTGAGTTGAACCCTGGTGCGTTTACCCTCTTGGTGCAGTTTGTCTGGGTAGCTGAGAAGATGAGAAGAGCCTTAAACAAACGCTGGAGTGCATCAAACGTTCAAACCTGACTCCGCTTGAAAGAGGTGCTCTCAGATTCAAGTAAATTCTGGAGCAGTTGATTTGAGATGAGAGAAGTGTGCAAACTCCTAGGGTGGAGAAAGGAATTCAGAGCCTGGTTTACTTTGTTTGTCCACTCTGTCTGCTGTAGTGCCTCAACCTTCTACCGGTACCGGGATCTGATGGCAACACGCCTTCTTTGAAATAAACCACGGATCAGTATCTTCACCAATCAGAGTCGTATCAGTCTCTCATATTCTATTTTGTTAATCCTCCTTTAATGTGCAGGAAAACGGGAAATGGCTGACATAAACGTTAGTTAAGGATATTCCTGAGTCATTTCTCTTTACAAGCTTCCTTCTCTGACCAGTCATAAACAAGCCCACCACTTTGGTTTGGATAATGCTTCGCTTGTATGTGACCCCGTGTGAAAGCCAACCCAACCAAATGTTATAAAGTTATAAAGGTTCAAAAAGCATATGAATGCAGACCATGCAAACTGACAATTAGGTGTAAAAAAATGACCTTAGTCTTATTAAACTTTGCCTACCTTGTTGTGTTTTCTACAATGTGCAAGTTATTTTCTTTGCTGTGTGTTGACAATGCAGTCCACTTTTACAGCAAACTACATTCACCCAGGACAGCAAGCTTTGATGTGGACCAGCACACATGGCATGTCAGGTAAATATAGCTTAAATATTACGCTACACATATTCAATACCCATTAAAAGTTAACTACAATAAACTACGATGAACTAAACCTGACCCGACCTGACAGGAACAGTTCGGTCCAATCAGGTTCAGCAGCAGTCTCAACCTTCATCCATATAAGGAAAAAAATGCAGCTGTATTCATAGCAGCTTTCCACCTATGGCCTGATTTGCATAATGTGCACAAAAAATGACTTCGCATCATAGAGGGGACAGGATGCAGACAGCAAGAAGGAAAATAAATATCAGGTGTAAATGCAAAGGGCGTGAGCGGATTTATCACCGTACGCATCATGTGTCTTGACACAGAATGCATTTTAGCACCAATGGGGCATAAATAGGGCAGAAATCACATCAAGGCACAATCTGAATGTGAGACACATGTTAATATAATGGCAAATGTAAATGGAGCCTGAGACGGTCCTTGGTTAATTTGCCTCGTAAAAGTGGGCTTGAGTTGGGCAAGGAGCCAAGCAAGCTTTACAGATATCTGTGAGGTTTGGTTCTGGCGAAGCTGGTTTTGATCTCCAATAGCAATCATTTTCTGCTCCAAGGCAATTTGACAGGTACTAGGTCCACATAATTTTTATCTACATTCTGCTCGCACAGTTCTAGCCCCTCTTTTTCTTTCCAGTCTTAGATTTTTGCCACTACCTTGAACTGTCTTGTTCACAAACCATCCTCTGTGTCTCTACCTCCATTTACTGACCTTTTCTATCACCATACTTACCGTTCTCGCTGCTATCGTCTCTCTCCCTCCTTTTCACCCTGACTCTCCTCCTCTCTATGTCCTCTGTCTATCGCTGCATTATCATCACTCTCCATCTGTGGCTCTCTGAGGCGAAACATAGCCCTCTGTCCTCCTCTCCATCACTCCATCTCTATCTATTCTTCACTCTCTCACTTCCAAATGACGGGGACAGGCGGTGACAAGGACCTTGTCCCATTCCGCTTCATTTCTCAAATACATCCTCTCTCTCTTGCCAGGATTTTTTTTTCTCTTTCTCCTACTCTCTCGTTCTGTCAATAATTCCTATTTTCACTTGCTCTACTTCTCTGCCTCTCTTTCTGCCCTCTATGTCCCTCTCTCCACTTGGAATTAACATGAGTCCTGGGTGACTGGGCTGTAATTACAGTGCAAAATACATCAAATCTAGCTGTAAGATGCACTGACACGCCAGTCACACAAACCATCACATAGCCGAATTTGGCCACATGAACAACAAATGCAGTGCATCCCCAGTCTACTTGCTGGAGCTGCATGAATGAATACAAACTTTAATGCAAAGATCCAAGCAAGAATTATCTAATGCAAAAGAAAAATGTGTCAGGCCACACCGACAGTAACATTATTGTCAAAGATGGGATGTGAGGATACTGATGGATAGTGAACATGGTACAGTATTTGCCAATATTACAAGACAAATTACACATGTGACCATCCACACTGTAGCAAAGGAACATGAAATACAGTGTTAATGCGTATACCAAGGCACATTATCATTGAAGGTGTAAATGTAATCTAGCCACATTAATTACGCATGATAGGAAAAGCATGTTAATGTCAGCTGTAAAGAGAGCCTCTCTCTCTCTCTCTCTCTCTCTCTCTCTCTCTTTCTCTCTCCAGATGATGCACATATAAAGTGTGTATTCCCTTTTCTATTTTTTTTTCCGCTCTCCCTAACTCAATCCAATTCGCTTTCAATTTAAAGGTGTTTTATTGACTTACTGCTAATGCAAAAACAACAAATGGCACGTTAAAACCAGATTCAGCTAGCAACTGCGAGACTGTAATGAGGCATAATGCTTCAGTGATATCATACTATTTGATCGGTAAATCAATAGACAGTGTATCAAAGGACACACAGTATGCAGGTCATTTATCCATTGCAATGCAGTAAGCATTTTGGTATCTTTAGGCTACTCATTTCATTTTTATTTATTTATTTATTTTGTATGGGCTAGTTGTTAACATTCCCTGAAGTTGTTGAAAATTCATGTAAATAGCATCAGCATAAAACTTAAGACAACATTGGCTGTCATCCATAGCTGCTGCCTGTGTTCTACAAAATCGGAGATAAATATCTTCCTGTTATCAGTTCAAATCGCTTTCCAAGGCTGCTTTAAAGTGATTTTTAGTTTAACATTCTGTAATATTGTATTGTGGAAATTTTTGTGCTTTTTTGAACTGATATTGAACTTGACGACCTCTGAATTGGTAATAGATTTTAATACATAATTTGCTCTAAGTATGACACATTTTCTTTTGTTTTTGTGGAATATATTCTAAATGTTCATTCAGGGAAGGGTTTTTGACCCTATCTGTATATTACTGTGAATTTATAAAGATAAGCTTCTCCTAATTCCTCATTTCCACCACGCATTAGGAAATGCTACACTTGATCTATATGTCTTTCGCTCACATACACTGCTTTCTCTCTCTTTCTTTCCCTCCACCCCTTCCTCTCTCTCTTTTTTTCTTCCTCTTTCTCTCCTTACATGTTCCTGGAGCCTATTTCATGCCCCTGAAATCTGGTGCCTGACGCCAGTCGCCTGCTCTATATCGTTCCGCTCCATCCATCCCTCCATCGTTCCTCTTTTCCTCCTCTTCTCCTTGCCACTCCTGCTTCATTTGGCTCATGATGAGGTGTCACCGCTCTGCCCTTGAGTGGGCGAGCAACCCCTCCGACAAAAAAATGTGTGTGTGTGTGTGTGAACGTGATTACCTGCATGTCTGTCCCTGTGTGCGCCTGTGTGCCTGTATGCGTGTGTTTGTTTGTGTGTGTGTGTGTGTGTGTGTGTGTGTGTGTGTGTGGGTGGCCCAGGCTGGCCTGTAAAAGTGACAGTCATCAGGATTGCGCTGTCACGGCCAGAGAAGAGATGATTTACTTGTCAGGGGACTCAGGGACGGGAAAGCAGATACAGCTAACAGATAAATGGGATGTGCTGCCGCTGCTGCTGTTGGTAGGCTATATTGTAAAGATACAATATTGTACTGTTGGGATATATACAGCATGGAAGATCTTTGAGGCGCACTGAGCTGAGGCTCTCATCATGTGATTACTACACTTTCTTTCAAAGCTGACTCACCACCCTCTTGTGTTACATCATTCCCTCTTTTTCTGTATTTCTTTTAACCTTTCCATTGCACTAGACACGCTCAAGAGCAAGTTCTTAACCATCTTTTTAGGGTGTCTTAGGGTGGAAGGTGATGCAATGCATACCATCAGCGCCGCCGAAGCACGTATCAAGAATGTCTTTTGAGAAAGTATTTAAAGGATTATGACTTTTATACAGCACATATTACCACACAATAGTATTCATACACAGTAGAAGTAACAACAAAGAGGGATGAAGATCATTATCTGGTGAATAGAAAAGTTACAACAGCAACCTGTTAAAGTACAGTCAGCTGTCCATTATCGTAATTATTGGTATGGTTGAATGTGAAGTTGACTAATCATATTGTTTGGCTGAAACCAGCCATTGTACAGTATCAGAGTATACCCCTATACTCATGATTTCTGTGCCCCTTTCCCACTCTTTAAAGTCTTATTTCTTTCAATTTTCTCCCATATCATGACTATCAAATTCCAAACCTGCTCATCTACTGTACCATGTTTGCTAGAAAAGTCATAAAAAAGATCTCAGCCTAGATACTATCGCCTCTGATTAAAATATGTTACACCTTCAATGCCATCTGCATGGCTATGTTATTTGCAGTTCTCACTTCCAATTGTTTACATCTTCACTGAAAACAAGCAGGCTAGACTATTTTTTTTTTTTTTTTGCTGGAAGCCAATGAGAGTGTGATATGAGACTGGACATGAACTGAATTGACTAGACGAGTAGAGTCAAACTAAACTGACCTAAACTGAGCGGATTAGAGTTGGATAAAACAAGCTGAACTGAATTTAACTGAACCGAGCTCAAGTAAAATTAAATAAACAGGTGTGTGTTAGACTAGGTTACACCAGACTGGACTTAACCGGACTGGCTTGCCTCTCTCATTTGGCAGGAGGCTCAGTAATTGTCAGCCGGGCTGCAAATCATCTGTCCCCAACATTTGCCGCGAATTTCCTCTGCTGAGTTCATGTGTCTGAGCGGAGGCAGAGGCTGATGTCAGGGATGTGAAAGACAGGACGAGATGGCGGCTGAAATGACGATTATTAGCCTGTCATTTCAGTGTCACTTCTACAGGCTGGGTAAACGCTAGCAAGGTTGGGCTACATGATAACCAGCTTGCTGCTGGGAGATGACAAAATAAATACTATCAGGTGAACAAAGGTCATGCCACATGAGTGAACGGGGGGGACGAGGGGACAGGGAGCGAAAACGGTGTGACATGCACCTTTTTAATTCTAATTATGTACCTTTCCATTTTTATTACCATAGATTATAGGAGAGGTGTGGGAAACCTTCCCTAACCTCCCCCCCTTTGTTAAAAATGAGTGAAATCCTGTGCATAATCAGTATGCTAAATGAGTATATTACCATATTTTATTTTCAGTTGAGTTGAGTCCAGTTCACTTCAGTTCAGTTCAAATGAGTTCAGCTCAGTTCAGTTTTGAATTGAGTTTTGACTCGACTTCGGGGACAGTGTACATTAACAAACAAACTGCCATTTACCAGAGCCACTGCTACCAAAATGGTTCATGTTCATCTGTTCTCAATGTATTAAGCTGCTAAATTAGCCTCTGTGTTTGCACTGGGGCTGCAAAGAAGGGGCATTGATTTGTGTAACTTTCAGAAACTCTGGACAGGCGATCATTAGCTTGTCATTGGAGGATTAGGTAATAATTACCAAAATCATGATTACCTTGTCATAGCGGCATGGTTAATTTTAAATTATAATGCTGTTGACAAATTGTGTCTCATGGCAAAAAAAAGGTCTAAAAAATCATGGTGATTTGGGGAGAATTAAATGACTAAGATTAATAATGAATGAGCCTGAGCAAGTCCTGTTTATCCCTGCAGTGGAAACCAGGCTATTAACTTGTCATTGCTGGACAGGGCGAAATAGCCAGTGGCAGTGTACATAATGACAAATGTAAATGTCCCTTCGTGGTGGAATACACCTCATATTAAAGTCTAACACTCCCTCTGTATTGAGCTGGCTTGTGGCAGGGGCAGGGATTTAGGCTGCAGATGTAATGGAACTAAATCATTTTAGTCCTGTAGGTAGGCATAAAATTATCACCTTGTCTGGAAAGGACCCAAAGGGGATACAGGAGGAACTGCAAACCGAGATTCAACCCAGAAAAGAGTGATGTACATTCCTATACAAACATCGTTTAGGCACCCAATATTTTCAGTGACCTGGAGAAAATGAGAGCGTTTAAAAAGCAAACGATGGCTGTGGGTGAATATTTTTTTTTCAGTTACAAAGTTAACATGGATTTATGAGGCAGGCCGGCTGACGTGAGCGATTATATCTCAGCACCTAAACGGCGCTATGGTTAAATCAAGGACAAATGCTTTGATTTTTAGAGATGATTGATTTTATGACCTTTGACATCCCATTCTTTCATGCCACATGTCATCGTAAACAGTGACTCACCAGAATAATGTCTTTTTTTGTTGTTGCTTGTTACGACCGGCTCGTTGGCCGCGTGAACTTAGCCTTAATTTGGAAAATTTATGATAGATAGATAGATAGATAGATAGATTTCCTTTATTGTCATTTCGACATTACATCAGAGATGCACTGTGAAATGAAAAAACGATGCATTGGTCACAATAAAAAGATTGGATAAACACCATAAAAAGTAAAGGAATAAAAAGAACAAGGATAAAAGAATCAGAGAGAGGCAGTATAAATATATAAATATATAAATACGTACATATGATACATTTAAACCTGAGATTGATGCAAAGCTACATGCTTGATGAAAATTGTTTTCATAGAGGTAGTTCTGACCAGACCCTCCAATCGAACAGGAGGATTTTCTGCAATGATACTATCTCACGACAATACAACATTGTTATCTATCAGATGTCTGTGTCTAGCAGATTAAGTAAAAGATCATTTGTACACTCTATTTGGGAAGAAATATTGACATCTGCCAAGAAACTAACATCTAATATTCTCTATGTAATAACATTTTCAGGAATTTATCGATAAATGTACAGTCAGTCAGGCAAAAACAGCACACACTTCCCTGCGTGAAATGATAAAGTGCTGTTTAAACACAGCTGTATGTTGCTTTATGTATTTGGATAAGAAATAGATAACTTTAAAGCTGCATCAGCCAAATAGACTCAAACACATCACAGATAATGCCTCCAAAATCTCTGGCCTCCCTAACTACAACCTCTCAAATCTCCACAGCAGAGCCATCGCACGCACCGCACGGACCATTGCACATGACCCCAGGCACGCCCCCCCCAACCCATTCTTCACACTACTTCCATCTGGGCACAGATATAGAGCCCTGGCCTGGAAGAGGGCTCGCTATGGCAGGAGCTTTGTCCCCTCTGCCACGGCATCATTAAACAAAACACCCCTGTAACTGTTGGGTGCAGGTGCTACGTGTGTGCGTTTGTGTGCATACATGCAATGTTTTTCATGCTGTCATGTGGTGGTGTTTATTGTATCTATGTACCTGTGTGTCTGTGTGAGGTGTGGTAAAGACTGGTGGCGACGAATGTCCTTGTTAGAGGACAATAAAGAATCTATCCATCTATCGATCTATAAAGAAGTGACTTCAACATCCATAAATCCTGTAAGTTGACGTCCAAAAAATGCAGACACAACACTGATGTTTTTACCAACCAAGTTCTTCTGTGGTGTTTTATACCAATGGATACCAAAGAGAAAAAAAGAGTGTATAAGAATCTAATACTGGTGAGTCCGGCTTTCTGGACTGCTCATCGGCTCATATTTCGCAAACGGTTTGGGTAAATTCTGATTTGAGTGATTTCCAGGTCAAGAATTTACACTGCATTCATCTCAACTCAGCAACACTGAATATCCGCCTAAAGGTGTGACCTGAAACAACACTGCGTTAACAGTGTCAGCATGGCACAAATGGATGTCAACAACAAGAAAAAGAAATTAGGCTTTTTCCTCCAGGGGGAACACAAAAACAATACGCAGCAGTAGGGGCTTGAATAATAAATCAACATTTCTGTCTTAACATAAACAAAAGGTGTTTTTTTTAACTGTTGTTTTTGTATGCTCTGGAGTCATTTGAATTGAAATCAGAGAAATCAGGGCTCTGAATTGATAGCTGAATTTAACTTTAAATCTGAGTTGAATGACCATTTAGGCTTTTTTTTCCCCACAAGTTGTAGCCTAGTAGTGGTGAGAAACACTTTTCATTTCCAGGCCTGCTTTATGATTTAACATGACAAGATGGCTGTAGATTTCTTTCTGAAGTTCAAAAGTCCATATTTAGTTAAAATCTCAAACTACAATGACATGGTTTGCTAACCGAGGTATTAAAGCAATAATGCACAGCCCTCAAGCTGATACACCGGCAGATATTTCACCCAGGCCACGGAAGAAACCCACATGTCCCCTCCAAGGGTGGAAAGTGATTTATTATGGTTTTAGTTGGGAATAAGAAAAGGCCACTGCAGCTGCACCGACCACCGCCACTGATACACATAGGCACATACACATTCACACACATACATTCAAATGCACATGTGATAACTAGCATACTGATAAACAGCAGTGCACGGTAAAAGCTCTAACTAGACTCTGGTGAGGATAACAAGTGGGAGAAGGATCATATGAACAAATGGAGGACATGAACTCCACGTGCAGCACTGGATGCATTACCTAAGCCCTCATTTACAACCAATATAAATATATTGGAATATGATTTGCGTCTGAAATGCATATGCAGAGGTGCACTCATGCAGCACATAAACTCATGGAGCCACACACTCACACACACACACACACACACACACATGCACACATCAAAATGACTGCAGTGCAAGAGGGACTCTGTAGCTGTAACACGATGTCAGAACTTGAAATGGACAAAGTTTTCACGTCAGGGTTGGCTAACATGGGAAATGAAAATCATAACACACAGACACACACGCATGCACACACAAACACACGCACACACACCCTGAGGGTTACAGGGGAAAGGCTGAGTGGCAGGTAGTGAAGTGAAGCATCACTCACTGTTAAGACTAAGTGCTGGTTTGGGACCCCATGGGGGGGTGGGGCTAGGGGGCGCATGTGTGTGGTCATGCATACGTGTGTGTGTGTGTGTGTGTGTGTGTGTGTGTGTGTGTGTGTGTGTGATTATTGCCATTGACTAGTGAACTGAAGGCAAGGTAAGCAATAAATATAAAATAAGCCTGAGGCAAGTGTGTATAGAGCCTTATATGTTAATGCATCAATGCATGTTTTTTTTCCCCACTAGCTATTATTAGCAGAAAGTGATGGTCTGCAGGGCTTTGTTTGAGTGTGTGTGTGTGTGTGTGTGTGTGTGTGTGATTATTACCAATGTACAGTGGTTTGGCCCTTGAGGCGTCCCTAGGGCGAAGTTCAGCATCATCATGTTTTCTCTTCACTTACAAAACACCTCCAGTCCATGCTGCATTCACCTCCCTATATGCACATCCACCATATAGCGGGGCTTCCCTCGCCCCCCCTTGGGTTTGTTTCCCCTGCGGGAAGGGCCTCTGTAACAGTAATTGACTCTGATGATGCCTCTTGTGTCCCTGAAACATCAGGCGTGCTTGAGTAAATTTTACTTGCATGTGGTCGGCGTGCACCGTGTGATTTCATGCATAGTCTGTGTTCAGTTTCCAGCATCATTTACTTGCAGAGCACAGCGCTGAACTGGCAGCGCTCACTCGTTTCTGCAAAACATCAGCTTGGCAGTGGAACGGAGCTATGCCACTACCTGATCTCAGGCAGTATTTCTCAGCACAAGGATTACTATTTCTAAACAGTTAACAGTAATTATTTTTACTCTCCGTATGTGTCCTCCTCAGTTTGACAGTCTGCTGGCCTCTGCAGTGATAATAGTCACAGATGGGAATGCTATTACAAATTAAATTCTCTTAAATGACCATGACTTCTCTTTTATCTCCCTTTTCTGTATAGACCTGTGTTTAATGGTTCAGGAAATAGAAGTCATAATTACATTTACCCTTTTCAACTAGCAACTCGATGGCCTTCTCTTAGACCTTAAAAATCCACCGGCCTTTCTGCTGCAAATTATATTCGAAACAGCTTCATTTAGCATAAATATATGACAGTCTGAGCTGCCAAAACATCTATCTGAATGTGGAAACCAATGCACGAATACATGGAAAGATGATTTATTTATCTTGTCTTAAATTAAAACGGCCTCACAGGTGACAGCAGCGATACCATACAAAGAACCATTTAGCAGTAAGCGCATGAAGCATCTGCGAGGCTAAACATTGATTCATTGTTTCACACTATTAGCATCCAGCGCGCTTCACAGTGGTGACTACAGCCATGATAATATAAATACATTTACATTGATCAGTCACGCTAATATGCAAAAGAACAAGCTGCCTGTCTTGTGAATGCATTTCGCAGTCCCTCACTTGTGGTAAGACATACCAACACACACACACACACACACACACACACACACACGCATACATTTATTATGTGCCCACTGGCGATGTGCAAGAAGCAGTGCCATGAAAGTACAGAATCTTATTAAACTGAGAAATACACTTAAGTTCTCTTGATGAAATGACATTTATTAAATGGAGAGTAATGGTATCTGACTGATGAAAAGTAGATGGTATATCGGTCTTTATATGAACTATTATGAACTTTACAGAACTTTTTGGTGATCCATGTGTAGCAGCACCCAACCATATGGATTTTGAGGGGAACAAAATCTGCAAAATAAAACAAGAATTGTGTATGCATCAGTGGGAGAGTTGATTTAACATGGTGTGTGTGTGTCAGTGCATATTTGTGCTCTGTGTATGTACTGCGCTTGTCACATTAATTTTCAAAGTTGAATTTACATTTCAATTTGCATAGCATCACATTTTCCCCCCACAAACTGTAAGGGGGAATTTGATTTTTAAATAAATAAATATAAAGCACACAATACAAAATGCATGTGTCGGCCTGTTTCTGTGTCCAGGCTGTGCTCACTCAGTCTGTACATTGTGAGTGCCTTTTTTTTTTTTTTTTTCAGTTTTCTGTCTGTCACCGCTGTAAGATAAGCCCTTTTCAGACAGAGACGCTGGCAAAAATGCATTATTGGAAATGTGTCACTACGAGTTCCAAACCCATTCACACCGCCTTTAGCAAGCCATCAATTTGCCGGCCTGTACCCTTTCAAACACAAATCAGTGCTACTTTTGCTGCTAAGCAACACAAGGCACGCTTGTTCACACTGATCGTCTGTTAAAGATGGCGGCGACTATGGAGGAGTTTGCCTTCACTATTTCCAACGTCTTCATTCAAAGGGAGCTCGGGCACTGGAATCCGTCCTTCCAGCGCATACCAGTCTTATAAAACGCACCGCGGCCGGGAGAACATGGAGAAAAGAGCTTTAAAATCCAGCCTCTCAGCCTTGACCAGGATCATCATACACTGAATCGTGGACCTTGCCCTGTGAAGCACCTGTCTGAAGCGACTTGTGTGAAAAAAAATTGAAAACATAAACATGCTGTTGAAGTTGAACTTGTTTGCTATATTTCAGGTCACTTTAAATTGTTGTCAGGTGCATTGAAAGTTTAAAAAAAAAGAAACACAAACAACTTATTCTAACAATGTCAAGTCAACTTGCATTCAACTCAATACAACCAATGTAAAATCCAATATGGCGGTCACATTCTTCTCCTCTCACCAAATGGAATACTGCTGGGAAATGTCACACTCAGTGATACCAATAAAGGCTGGAAGCTATATTGCAACAATATTCACATATATACTCGTTTTAATTTGGTGCCTGGCTCATTATGTCAGCCAGACCTTTTCTGATACCGCCATTTTTCTTCACATCAGCCTCATGGAAATTTTAGACCCCACTGATGATATGATCTGTGACATATCGTCATTTCCTGTAAGGGATCAGCAGAAAAGAGCTGTAGAGCAGAAAAATGTGATCAAAAAAATGATCAGCCCCTTGATATTTAGACTTAAAAATAGAGGCATTTTGAATTCAAGTGCATTTGTCCTCCAAGATTCATTTTTTTAAGCCCTAGAGTGTGCACACACGGGTGAGTGTGTGTTTCTGTTGAGCGTGTGTGTGTGTGTGTGTGTGTGTGTGCTGTGCTACAGTCAGAGTAGGTTAATGCTGTGTTACAACACAGCTGGTTAAGTTTACTTTCAGCCACTTAATTATGTGGAGTGGTGGTGAGCTGACTGACGCTGGCTAATTCTACTTTAACCTTTACAGCTACCACTGTGTTCTTCTCTGAGGGCCTTGAGCTTTCGAAACACTCACTCGAACACACGCACGCATGCACGCACACACACACACACACACACACACACACACACACACACACATACACACACAAACATACTTTACTCTGTTGCTTAGCAAATATATTGATATTGCACAGACACACATGCAAACATAGATGAAGGGCCAAACTGCTGTACAACGGTAATAATCACATGCGCACACACACACGCACACACGCACACACACACACACACACACACACACACACACACATACACACACACACGCACCGTCTAAATATGTTAACCTTTAGAAGGCTAATGGTAGCCCGCAAGCTATTGGACCTTTAAATACCGCCACTTGAGCAGTACACACATGCAGACACACACACACACACACACACACACACACAAACACAGCAGGAAAGTGTCCCATATTAATTACACTGGAATTACATCCTTCCCTCTTTTAGTCCATGGTTGTGTGTACATGTGTGCTTTCATTTGATACACCCCAAGAACACACACACACACACACATACACGCACACACAGGCATGCACATGCTTATTCATACACACAGACACAGGCACGGATGGATGCAATAACACACACACGAACACACAAGCACACACACACACACACACACGCTACAGTGTAATGGAAGTGGCCTTTCTGTAAGGAACAGCTAATTAACTTTAAAATGGACTGATGTGGACAGAAAGGTGACTGACTACTGGACTTGCCAACTTACTCACAGTACTGTATACTCATGCCCCCGGCTGTGTGTGTGTGTGTGTCTGTGTGTGTGTGTGTGTGTGTGAGAGAGAGAGAGAGAGAGAGAGAGAGAGCGAGGAATGGTTGATAGAGTAAAATTAAAGTATGGAAGAGAAGAGCAAAGCCTAGAGAAAATTGGAAGCCTCCGCACTCAACCCTTTCTATGAACATTTTGTCTGTCCACTTCATGTAATTACAACAGATGGAAGTATAACTTGTTCTGGGTTAAACTGAAGATGTTTCCTGCACTCATGAGCTTCAGAAGGCCTGTGACCGCAATAACTCTCTTCTGTCGTCTTGAATGAGCATGCGCACTGAATTCGCCTGATGCAATGTGAGAATGAGAGCCTATTCCATGTTGCTCTTTTCTTATCCATTTATCAGTGCAGCTGAAAAAAGATCTCCAATCCCCTGCTGGGATGGTGATGCACTAACAAATGGGGAAAATAGAAATATAATTAGTAATGCCTCAGGTGACAAAATGATCAAGAACTTCAAAGATTTCTTGGGACCTAAATGTTGAGGCAACTCCTTAGAGCGCAGAATATCCTTGGCCATCTGCATTCAGTCCACTGGCACTGAATCGCCCCCATTTCAAGGTTGCATTGTGTTGCGATGTATCTATAGTGTCTTCGAAAAGGGAGCATATGAGAAGATTTCCATCGATAAGTTTGGATTCCTGGGTCTTGTTCCTGGAAGAGGAAGTACGCTCAGTCATAGCTCCTTCAAGCGATCACTGGAAACATATGTTCCGTATTTATGAGCCAACAAGCACACGAGTGCCCTCTTGAGCCAGTTCCAACAACCCAAACCTCAGGTGTCACCAGGGTCCATCTTTAAATATGACACCTAAAACGTTCCCCTACAGACCTGGGACAATTACTTGCAAAGCGTCTGCCCACATCTCAAATTCTCACAGGTCCAGTGGAGCTGTAGCCCGCACAGACCTCGAGAATGAGCCTGTCATATCCAGCAAGTGTTATCTGATGAACGGACACAGCGCCGACCATAATAACTGCTGTACAGCTATCCTCCTCAGGTGTCTACTAAGCAGTGCTGCAAACGTAGCCATGCTGCGTGTGGAATGTGCTCATATAGATAGCCGGCTCGCTCATATCTGAATCAGTCAGAGATCCTTTATTGATCCCTGAGTGGAAATTGGGTCGTGGGCTTGGGAAATAACTTCACAAAGCCATCACGCGAGTCTTCTCTTCAACATGGCTTTCCCCCACCACACTATCCCCACAGCACACCAGGAGATCTGTGTGTCTGATTGGAGCGATGCACCCTGGACATAGCAGTCCAGGACACGTACTGGCTTTCCTCTCTCGACCCATCATGACAGGGAGGACAGAAAGCCTCCAGTTGAATCATTCGAGAATGGAGCAAACCCCTCAGATTTTAATGAAGATTAGACAAATGGGCTTGTGACGGGGTGTTTTAAATCAATGAATAATTTTCTCTTCTCCCTCAGCAGCTTCTGTTGAAATACCTTTGGAAAAGATGCTAAGCTCCCAAGTGCTCCAATTGAGCTGCTCAGTGGCCAAAAATATTAAATTGTGGCTGTACTGGATGCAGCCAGGGTGGAAAACCAGCCAGTGTCCAATTGCTGGTTCATATTGGCTGTGGCTTTTCCGCCACTATGGCAAGTAACCAGCCATTATTTGGAGTCATATCCTATTCTGTAAGTCTAATTAGCTGGTGAAGATGTCTAGTCTATATTTAAGTTTATTCCAGACAAAAAGTTTTATTTTCTCTCATGATTGTAAAAGGGGGTGGCTAAGAATAAGAATCGGTTCTCTCTCAAATTGCCTGGATACCCCAAGGCTAAATTATAACTTAGATGAAACATTAACTAAAAGAAAGTATTCTTTATTTTTTCCCATACCCATACCTGGGACAAGCTCGAGGCCCCATGTTGAGAGCTGCTGATCTAGAGGGTAAAATTCAATC
>NC_043980.1:11669053-11671553 GCF_902150065.1 Myripristis murdjan
CTTTCCTTTCTCACTCTCTCTCTCCCCCTCTCTGACAGTGCAAATTCTTACCATCCTTCTCCTGCATAATAAGGTGTCGCCGCCTGCCGACCACCAGGGCTTTTTATTATCTGTCACACACCTTTTCAATTAGAAGAGGAGCGAAGAGAAGAGAAGATGAGAGAAGAGAAAAGAAGAGAACACAAGAGAAGAGGATAGAAGAGAAGAGAGGACGAGAGAGGAAAGAATAGAAGAGAAAAGAAGAGAAGAGAAGGGTGAGAGGAGAGAGGTAGAGGTAGGAAAGATGGAGAGAGACTAGATGTGATAGAAAAGATCCAAAAAGAGGAAAGGAGGATAGGTGTTGAGGACACAAAAGATAAGTCATTTCTGGGAAATTATGAAAAACAATTGGAACTTCTTGGGAACCAGCTGAAATCATTTCAACTTACTTGCAGTGCAGATACATTTGTTTTGAGATGTGTCTGTCTTGAAACAAGACCAAGGCAGATCCCTCCACTTTGTGTCAAGACAATGTCACTTCTTTCAAGACAATTGAAACAAGCTGATTTACATTAGAGACAAGTAGAAATATCTGTTTTAAAGATGAGCTTTCTGTCAGCCAATGTGAAGCATACAGATGCAACAAATTTAGGGGTTCTCTTGCACACAATATTCCAAGAAAAAAACTCATAAATTTCTGAGATAAAAGTCTTAAATTTATGAGAAAAATGGAAAATTGTGAGATTATAAAGTCACAAATTCACGAGAAGAGATTTGAAAAGACATTGAATTGACCCAGTATTTCTTTTTTACTAAATCCGATTGCAAAGTGTAATTTGACGAGGTCTTCAGCTGCAGGCCTGATACATGTGGCAGTGTAGCTGATCCAGCCTTGCAAAGTGAAGGGTTGTGGGTCCTTGACCATAAAAAAATGTAAGAAAAACTGTTTCTCGGAGCGTTTTTTTCTGGTCGTACATTTTGTAACAGTTTGCGCTGCTGGTAATAAATTAGCCCTCCGCCCTGCCTCAGTTTTGTCTTCGATGGGAACACATTTTCATGAACATATGTGACTGGTTGAAATAGCTTCTGGTCCAAAGTGCTCTTCTGTTAGAAGATGACAGCATCTTGTCTTATATTTAGATTTTAACAGACTTTAAGCAGTACACATTCTCGGTGGAGCATTTGAAGATAGTGGAGGAGAGAGTCTGGCTTTAGATACCCCAAAAATAAATAAATAAATAAAAAAAACCTTTTCTTTCTAGTTAAGTCTTTTCTATCTATAATTCTGTATAATTTATTCATGCTTTTATCATGTCTTCTCTTTATTACTATAATGAAATGTATATACTATAATATATGGCTGTTGAGGTCAGATGTTTCTTTCCTGTCTGCAGCTCGTACAGATGCTGCAGCCAACCCTCTAACTCCAAGAATTGTGATCATGTTGCTCCTCTAAGGTCTGAGTGATTGATTGATTTTGGATTGATTTTAAAATTGTACTCATTCATTTTAAAGCACTACATTGTCTTGCACCCCAGTATGCCATTGATCTTCTGTGTCTGTATGAGCCTAGGAGTAGCCTGAGGTCCTCAGGTTGGGGCCCTCTGGTTACTGCAAGGTCTCGCCTCGTGAATAAAGTAAAGGTAATCGAGAATTTGCAGTCCGAGCAGAAAAACTCTGGAGCGCCCTGCCCGAGGCTGTCAGAGTAGCTGATTCTGTGTCATCTTAAAAATACTTTTGAAAATTTGTTCAGAGAGGACTTTGTTTAGTTTTGTGGCTATTTGAATAATTTGTTTACACTATGCGCTGTGTTTGCATTTCTTTCCATTACATTTTCATTTGTCTTTTATTTCATTTTTTCTATTTCATTTATTTTTTTTTTCCTGTAAAGCTCTTTGTAACATGTTGAGAGAAGTGCTATATCAATAATTACTTCTATTGTGTGTGTGTGTGTGTGTTTTCAGTGTGCACATGTACTCCAGTCCCTCTTCTATCATCAGTTGTTGTATTTTACTTTTTACTGCTGTCTGCCTAACCCACAGTATCTGATACAATGGGCACTTGACAGGGCAGATGATGAACCATGTAATCTGGCCAATGATGATTTCAGGGAGTGTGAGTGTATGTGAGTGTGTGTGAGTGTGCATGTGTGTGTGTGTGTTGGGTGGGGATAGGTGGAAGGTAGGTGCTTAACTGGGTACTTGAGGCATAAAGGATATGCAGAACAATGTTCTCACATATGCATACATCCTCCCCTAGCCAAGTCAAACACACCTTGCTGTTCTCTAGCATCAGTATTTCTGTTCTGCACTTGAACCTGTGTAATTATTTATTTTAACACTATCAGAGCCAATATTTTATGTCAATCACTGGAAAATGAATTGTGTAATCACATTGCATTTTAAAATTAAATGCCTTACTTTGTTTCAGTATGTATTTGTGGGTGTGTGTATGCTGCTGCCAGATATACATCCAAATTCAGTTACCCTTTATCTCCTGCGGTGGTAAACACTGGCCTAGG